>NW_028327485.1:27500-114019 GCF_031878675.1 Megascapheus bottae
GGTATGGGTTAGGGTCAGGGTTAGGGTTAGGTTTAGGTTTACGGTTATGGTTATGGTTAGGGTTAGGGTAAGGGTATGTGTTAGGGTTAGGGTTAGGGTTAGTGTTAGCGTGAGGTTAGAGGTAAGGATTAGTTTTAGAGTTATTGTTAGGTTTAGGGTAAGGGTTAGGGTTAGGGTTAGGGTTAGGGGTTAGGGTTGGGTGTAGGGTTCGGTTTAGGGTTAGGTTTAGGGTAAGGGTAAGGGTTAGGGTTAGGGTTAGGGTTAGGGTTCTGTTTAGGGTTAGGTTTAGGGTAAGGGTAATGGTTAGGGTTAGGGTTAGGGTTAGGGTTAGTGATAGGTTTAGGGTTAGCATAAAGGGGAGGGTTAGGGTTAGGGATAGGGTTAAGTTTAGAGTTAGGATTAGGGTTAGGGTTAGGTTTAGTTTTAGGGTTAGGGTTAGGGTAAGGGTAAGGGTTCGGGTTATGTTTAGGGTTAGGGTTAGGTTTAAGATTAGGCTTAGGGTTAGGGTTAGGGTAATGTTTAGGGTTAGGGTTAGGGTAAGGGTTCGGGTTTGTGTTAGGGTTAGAGTTAGGTTTAGGGTTAGGGTAAGGGTAAGGGTTAGAGTTAGGGTTAGGGTTAGGTTAAGGGTTAGGGTTAGGTGTTAGGGTTAGTGTTAGGGTTAGGATTAGGGTAAGGGTTAGGGTTATGGTTAGGGTTAGGGTAAGGGTTAGGGTTAGGGTTAGGGTTAGGTTTAGGGTTAGGGTTAGGGTTAGGGTACAAGTTAGGGTTAGCGTTAGGGTTTGGGTTAGGTTTAAGGTTAGTGTTAGGGTTAGGTTTAGGGTTAGGTTTAGAGTTAAGTTTAGGCTTGGGGTAAGGGTAAGGGTTAGGTTTAGGGTTAGGGTTAGGGAAAGGGAAAGGGTTTGGGGTAGGGTTAGGGTTAGTTTTAGTGTTAGGGTTAGGGTATGGATAAGAGTTAGGGTTAGGGATAGGGTTATGGTTCGGTTTAGGTTCAGAATTAGGGTTAGGATAAGGGTAAGGGTTAGGGTTAGGGTTAGGGTTAACCTTAGGGTTAGTGTTAGGGTAAGGATAAGGGTAAGGTTTAGGGTTAGGGTTAGGGTTAGGATTAGGGTACATGTAAAGGTTAGGGTTAGGGTTACTGTTAGGGTAAGGGCAAGGGTTAGGGTTAGGGTTAGGGTTAGAGTTAGGGTAAGGGTTAAGTTTAGGTTTAGAGTTAGGGTTAGTGTAAGGGTAAGGGTTAGGTTTACGGTTAGGGTTAGGTTTAGGGTTAGGGTTAGGGTTAGGGTAAGGATAAGGGTTAGGGTTAAGGTTAGGATTATGGTTAGGGTTAGGGTTAGGTTTAGGATTAGGGATAGGGTAAGGGTAAGGGTTAGGGTTAGGATTAGGGTTAGGGTTAGGGTAAGGGTTAGGGTTAGGGTTAGGGTAAGGTTTAGGTCTAGGGTTAGGGTTAGGGTAAGGGTTAGGGTTAGGGTTAGGTTTAGGGTGGGGTTAAGGTTAGAGTTAGGGTTAGGGTAAGGGTAAGGGTTAGGGTTAGGGTTAGGTTTAGGGTATGGGTTACAGTTAGGGTTAGGGTTAGGGTTAGGTTTAGGGTTACGGTTAAGGTTAGTGTTAGGGTTAGGGTAAGAGTATGTATTAGCGTTAGGGTTAGGGTTAGGGTTAGGGTTAGCGTTAGGGTAAGGGTAAGGGTAAGGGTTAGGGTTAGGGTTAAGGTAAGGGTAAGGGTTAGGGTTAGGGTTAGGGTTAGGTTTAGGGTAAGGGTTAGGGTTAGGGTTAGGGTTAGGATAAGTGTAAGGTTTAGGGTTAGGTTTAGGTTTAGTGTTAGGGTAAGGGTTAGGGTTAGGTTTAGGCTAGGGGTTAGGGTAAGGGTAAGTGATATTCTTAGGGTTAGTGTTAGGATAAGGGTAAGGATTAGGGTTAGGGTTAGGTTAGGGGTAATGGTTAGGGTTAGGGTTAGGTTAAGGTTAAGGGTTAGGTTTAGGATTAGGGTTAGTGATAGGTTTAGGGTAAGGGTTAGGGAAAGTGTTAGGGTTGGGGTTATGGTTAGTGTTAGGTTTAAGGTTAGGATTAGGGTTAGGGTTAGGGTTAGGGTAAGGGTTAGGGTTAGGGTTAGGGTTAGGTTAGATTTAGATTTAGGGTTAGAGTAAGGGTAAGGGTTAGGGATAGGGTGAGTGTCAGGGTTATGTTAAGGGTTAGGGTTAGGGGTTAGGGTTAGGGTTCGGGTTAGGGTTAGGATTAGGGTAAGGGTTAGGGTTAGGGTTAATGTTAGCATAACAGTTAGGGTTAGGGTTAGGGTTAGGGTAAGTGTTAGGGTTAGGGTTAGGGGTAGGGTAAGTGTTTGGGTTAGGGTTAGGGTTAGGGTAAGGGTAATTGTTGGGGTTATGGTTAGGGTTAGGGTAAGTGTTAGGGTAAGGGTTAGGGTTAGGGTTAGGTTTAGGGCTAGGGTTAGGTTTAGGGTTAGGTTAAGGGAAAGGGTTAGGGTTAGGGTTATGGTTAGGGTTAGCTTTAGGGTTAGGGTGAATTTGAGGGTTAGGGTTAGGGTAAGGATAAGGGTTAGGGTTCGGGTTAATGTTAGGTTTATGGTTAGGGTTAGGGTTAGGGTTAGGGTAAGGGTAAGGGTTAGTTTTAGGGTTAGGGTTAGAGTTAAGGTAAGGGTAAGGGCTAGGTTAGGTTTAGGGTTAGGGTTAGGCTAAGGATAAGTGTTAGGTTTAGGGTTAGGGTTAGGGTTAGGAAAAGGGAAAGGGTTAGGGTTATGGTTAGGGTTAGGGTTAGGTTTAGGGTTAGGGTAAGGATAAGCGTTTAGGGTTAAGGTCAGGGTTAGCGTTAGAGTTAGGGTTAGGTTTAGGGTTAGGTTTAGGGTTAGGGTAAGGGTAAGGGTTACGGTTAGGATTAGGGTTAGGTTTAGGGTAAGGGTGAAGGTTAGGTTTAGAGTTAGTTTTAGGGTTACGGTTAGGGTTAATGTTAGGGTAAGGGTAAGACTTAGGTTTAGTGTTAGATTTAGGTTTAGGTTAAGGGTAAGGGTTAGAGTTAGGGTTATAGTTAGGGTTAGGGTTAGGGTAAGGGTTAGGGTTAGGGTTAGGGTTAGGGATGGGGTTAGGGTAAGGGTAGGTGTTAGGGTTAGGTTTAGGGTTAGGATAAGGGTAAGGGTTAGGGTTAGGGTTCGGGTTAGGGATTAGGGATAGTGTTACGGTTAGGGTTATGGTTAGGTTTAGGGTTAGGGTAAGGGTAAGGGTTAGGGTTAGGGTTAGGGTTAGTGTTAGGTTTAGGGTTAGGGTTAGGGTAAATGTAAGGGTTAGGATTAGGGTTAGGGTTAAGGTTAGGTTTAGGGTTAGGGTCAGGTTTAGGATAAGGGTTAAGGTACAGGTAAGGGTTAGGGTTAGGATTAGGGTTAGGGTGAAGGTTAGAGTTAGGGTTAGGGTTAGGTTAGGGTAAGGGTTCGGGTTAGGGTGAGGGTAATGGTTAGGTTTAGGTTTAGGGTAGGGTTAGAGTTAGGTTTAGGGTTAGGGTAAGTGTAAGGGTTAGGCTTAGGGTTAGGGTTAGGCTAAGGGTGAGGGGTAGGGTTTAGGGTTAGGGTTAGAGTTAGGGTAAGGGTTAGGGTTAGGGTTAGGGTAAGGGTTAGGGTTAGGGTTAGGGTTAAGGTTAGGTTTAGGGTTAGGGTCAGGTTTATGATAAGGGTTAAGGTACAGGTAAGGGTAAGGGTTAGGATTAGGGTTAGGGTGAAGGTTAGAGTTAGGGTTAGGGTTAGGTTAGGGTAAGGGTTCGGGTTAGGGTGAGGGTAATGGTTAGGTTTAGGTTTAGGGTAGGGTTAGAGTTAGGTTTAGGGTTAGGGTAAGTGTAAGGGTTAGGCTTAGGGTTAGGGTTAGGCTAAGGGTGAAGGGTAGGGTTTAGGGTTAGGGTTAGAGTTAGGGTAAGGGTTAGGGTTAGGGTTAGGGTAAGGGTTAGGGTTAGGGTTAGGCTTAGGGTAAGGGTAAGTGGTAGGGTTAGGGCTTGGGTTAGGATGAGGCTTAGTGTTAGGATTTGGGTTAGGGTTAATTTTAGGGTTATGGTTAGGGTAAGGATTAGGGTTAGGGGTAGGGTTTGAGTAAGGGTTAGGGTTAGGTTTAGGGAAATGGTACGGGTTAGGGTTAGGGTTACGGTTAGGTTTAGGGTAAGGATTAGGGTTAGGGTTAGGGTTAGGGTTAAAGGTTAGGGTAAGGGTAAGGGTTAGGTTTAGGGTTAGGGTTCCGTTTAGGGATAGGGTTACATTTAGGGTAAGGGTAAGGGTTAGGTTTAAGATTAGGGTTAGGTTTAGGTTTAGGGTTGGTTAGTGTAAAGGTAAGGGTTAGGGTTAGGGTTCGGGTTAGGGTTAGGGTTAGTGTTAGGGTAGTGGTTAGGGTTTGGGTTACGGTTAGGGTTAGGATAAGGCTAATAGTTAGGGTTAGGGTTTGGGTTAGGTTTGGGGTTGGGGTTAAGGTTAGGGTTAGGGTTTGGGTAAAGGTAAGTGTTAGGGTTAGGGTTAGGGTAAGGGTTAGGGTTAGGGTTAGGGTTAGGGTTAGGGTTAGGTTTAAGTTTAGGGTTACGGTTAGGGATAGGGTTACGGTTAGGGTTAAGGTTAGGGTTAGGGTTAGCGTTAGGGTAAGGGTAAGTGTAAGGTTTAGGGTTAGGGTTAAGGTAAGGGTAAGGGATAGCGTTACGGTAAGGGAAGGATTAGGCTTAGGGTTAGGGTTAGGTTTAGGTTTAGGGTAAGGGAAAGGGTTAGGGTTATGGTTAGGTTTACGTTTAGGGTAAGGGTAAGGGTTAGGTCTAGGGTTAGGGTTAGGGTAAGGATTACGGTGAGGGTTAGGGTTAGGGTAGGCTTTAGGATAAGGGTTATTGTTATAAGGGTTAGGGATAGGGTTAGATTAGGGTTAGAGTTAGGGTAAGGGTAAGGGTTAGGGTTAGGTTTAGGGTTAGGGTTAGGGTTAGGGTTAGGTTAAGGGTAGGGTTAGGGGTTAGGGTTAGTGTTAGGGTTAGGGTTAGGATTAGGGTAAGGGTTAGGTTTAGGGTTAGGGTTAGGGTAAGTGTTAGTGTTAGGGTTAGGGTTAGGGTTAGTGTTAGGGGTTAGGGGTTAGGGTTACGGATAGCGTTAGGTTTAGGTTTTGGTTAGGGTAAGCTTAGGTTAGGTAGGGTTAGGGTTAGGTTTAGTGTTAGGGTTTGGGCAGGGTAAGGTTTAGGGTTAGGGTTAGGGTTAGGTTAGAGTTGGGGTTAGGGTTACGGTTAGGGTTAGGGTTAGTTTAGGTTTGGGGTTAAGTTTAGGGTCAGGGTTAGTATAAGGGTAATGGTTAGGGTTAGGGTTAGGTTAAGTGTTAGGGGTTTAGGGTTAGGGTAAGGGTAAGGGTTAGGGTTAGGGTGATTGTTAGGTGTTAGGGTTATGGTTAGGTTTAGGGTTAGGGTTAGGGTGAGTTTTAGAGTTAGGGTTAGGGTAAGGATAAGGGTTAGGGTTAGCGTTAATGTTAGGTTTATGGTTAGGGTTAGGTTTAGGGTTAGGGTAGGGTAAGGGTAAGGGTTAGGTTTAGGTTTAGGGTTAGAGTTAGGGTAAGGGTAAGGGTTAGGGTTAGGTTTAGGGTTAGGGTTAGGGTAAGGGTAAGTGTTAGGTTTAGGGTTAGTGTTAGGGTTAGTGTTAGGGTAGGGAAAGGGTTAGGGTTAAAGTTTAGGGTTAGGTTAGGTTTAGGGTTAGGTTTAGGGTTAGGGTTAGGGTCAGGATAAGCATTTAGGGTTAAGGTTAGGGTTAAGGTTAGAGGTAGGGTAGGTTCCGGTAGGGTTAGGGTTAGGGTAAGGGTAAGGGTTAGGGTTAGGATTAGGGTTAGGTTAGGGTAAGGGTTACGGTTAGGGTTAGGGTTAGGCTTCGGGTTAGTGTTAGGGTTAGGGTAAGGGTTAGGGTTAGGGTTAGAGTTAGGTTTAGGGTTACGGTTAGGGTTAGGGTTAGGGTTAGGGTAAGGGTATGTGTTAGGTTTAGGGTTAGGGTTAGGGTTAGGGTAGAATTAGGGTTAGGTAATGGTAAGTGCTAGGGTTAGCGTTAGGGTTAGGGTTAGGGTAAGGGTAAGACTTAGGTTTAGTGTTAGATTTAGGTTAGGTTAAGAGTAAGGGTTAGGGTTAGTGTTAGGTTAGAGTAAGGTTTAGGGGTAGGGTTAGGGATGGTTTAGGGTAAGGGTAAGTGTTAGGGTTAGGGTTAGGGTTAGGATAAGGGTAAGGTTAGGGTTAGGGTTGGGGTTAGGGGTTAGGGTTAGTGTTAGAATTAGGGTTAGGGTTAGTGTTAGGTTTAGGGTTAGGGTTAGTTTAGGGTAAGGTTTAGATTAGAGTTAGGGTTAAGGTTAGGGTTAGGGTTAGGGTTAGTTTTAGGGTAAGGGTTAGTGTACAGGTAAGGGTTAGATTTAGGGTGAGAGTTAGGGTTAAGGTTAGGATTAGGGTTAGGGTTAGGGTTAGGGAAAGGGTTAGGGTTAGGGTGAATGTAATAGTTAGGGTTAGGGTTAGGGTAAGTGTTAGAGTTAGGTTTAGGGTTAGGGTAAGTGTAAGGGTTAGGTTTACGGTTAGGGTTAGGTTAAGGGTGAGGGTTAGGGGTTAGGGTTAGGGTTAGGGTAAGGGTTAGATTTAGGGTTAGGGTAAGGTTTAGGGCTAGGGTTAGGCTAAGTGTAAGCGTTAGGGTAGGATTAGGGTTAGGTTTAGGGTGTGGTTAGGTTAGGGTTAGGATTAGGGTAAGGGTAAGGGTTATGGCTGGGTTAGTTTTAGGGTATGGTTTAGTGTTAGTGTAAGGGTATGTATTAGGTTAGGGTTGGGTTAGGGTTAGGGTTAGCGTTAGAATAGGGGTAATGTTTAGGGTTAGGGTTAAGGTAAGGGTAAGGGTTAGGGTTAGGGTTAGGTTTAGGGTAAGGGTTAGTGTTAGGTTTAGGGTAAGGGTAAGGTTTAGGGTTATGGTTGGGGTTTGGGTTTGGGTTAGGCTTAGGGTTAGGGTAAGGGTAAGGGTAAGGTTTAGGTTTGGGGTTATGGTTATGTTTAGGTTTAAGGTTAGGGTTAGGGTTAGGGTTAGGGTTAGGTTTAGGGTAAGGGTTAGGGTTAGGGTTAGGGTAAGTGTTAGGGTTAGGGTTAGGGTTGGGTTTAAGTTTAGGGTTAGGTTTAGGATAAGGGTAATGGTTACTGTTAGGGTTAGGGTAAGTGTTAGGGTTAGGGTAGGGTTAGGTTCAGTGTTAGGGCCAAGGTTAGGATTAGTGTAAGGGTTAGGGTTTGGGTTAGGGTTACGTTGAGGGTTAGGCATAGGGTTAGGGTTAGGGCAAGTTGTAAGGGTTAGGGTTAAGGTTAGGGTAAGACTTTGGATTAGTGTTAGGTTAGGGTAAGGGTTATGGTAGGTTTAAGGTTAGGTAGCGTAAGGGTAAGGGTTAGGTTTCGGGTTAGGGTTAGGCTTAGGGTTAGGGTAATGGTTAGGTTTAGGGTAGGATAAGGGTTAGGGTTAAGGTTAGGTTTAGGGGTTAGGGTTAGGGTTCGGGTTAGGGTTAAGTTAGGGTTAGGGGTGGTAGTGTAACGAAGGTTAGGGTTAGGGTTAGTGTTAGGTTTAAGGTTAGGGTAAGGGTAGGGTAAGGGTTAGGGTAGGGTTTGGGTTAGGGTAGAGGAAGGACTAGGTTTAGGGTTAGGCTTAGGGTTGGGGTTAGTGTAGGGTAAGTTTTAGGGTTAGGGTAGGGTTAGAAAAGGGTAAGGGTTATGGTTATGGTTAGGGTTAGGATTAGGGGTTAGGGTTAGGGTTAGGGTTATTGGTTAGGTTTAGGGTTAGGGTTAGGGTTAGGGTTAGGTTTAGGGTTAGGTAAGGGTAAGCGTAGGGTTAGGGTTAGGGTTAGGGTAAGGGTAAGTGTTAGGCTTAGGGTTAGGTTTAGGGTTAGGTTTAGGTTAGGGTAAGGATTAGGTTAGGGTAAGGTTATGGTTAGTGTTAGGGTTAGGCTTAGGTTTAGGGTTGGGGTTAAGGTTAGAGTTAGGGTTAGGTTAATGGTAAGGGTCACGGTTAGGGTTAGGGTTAGGGTAAGGATAAGGGTTATGGTTATGGGAGGGTTAGGATTAGGGGTTAGGGTTAGGGTTAGGGTTAGCGGTTAGGGTTAGAGTTAGGGTTAGGTTAGGCTTAGGGTAAGGGTAAGCGTTAGGGTTAGGGTTAGGGTTAGGGTAAGGTAAATGTTAGGCTTACGTATAGGTTTAGGGTTAGGTTTAGGGTTAGGGTAAGGATTAGGGTTAGGGTAAGGTTAGGTTAGGGTTAGGTTTAGGGTTGGGGTTAAGGTTAGAGTTAGGGTTAGGTTAATGTAAGGGTCAGGGTTAGGGTTAGGGTTAGGGTAAGGGTAAGGATTAGTGTTAGGGTCAGGTTAGGTGTTAGTGTTAGTGTAAGGGTTAGGGTTAGGTGTACGGTTAGGGTTAGGGTAAGGGTAAGGGTCAGGGTTAGGGTTACGTTTAGGTTTAGGGTTACGGTAAAGTAAGGGTAAGGGTTAGAGTTATGGTTAGATTTAGGTATGGTTTAGGGTTAGGGTAAGGGTATGTATTTGGGTTAGGGTCAGGATTAGGGTAGCGTTAGGGTAAGGGTTATGGTTAGGTTTAGGGTTGGGGTTAGGTTTAGGGTTAGGGTAAGTGTTAGGGTTAGGGTTAGGGTTAGGTTTAGGGTTAGGGGTTAGGGTTAGGGTTAGGGTTAGGGTTAGGTTTAGGGTAAGGGTAATGTTAGGGTTAGGGTTAGGTTTGGGTTAAGGTTAGGGTTATGTTTAGGGTTAGGTTAGGTTTAGGGTTAGGGTTAGGTTTAGGGTAAGGGTAAGGTTAGGTTTAGGGTTAGGGTTAGGGAAAGGGTAAGGGTTAGGGGTAGGGTTAGGGTAGGGTAAGGATTAGGGTTAGGGTAAGTGTGAGGGTAAGGGTTAGGGTTAGGTTTAGGGTTGGATTAAGGATAGGGTTAGGGTTAGGTAAGAGTAAGGGTTAGGGTTAGGGTTAGGGTTGTGTTAAGTTTAGGGTTAGGGTTAGGGTTAAGTTTAGGGTTAGGATTAGGGTTGGGGTAGGGTAAGGGTTAGCTTTAGGGTTAGGGTTAGGGAAAGGGTAAGGGTTCGGGTTGTGTTAGGGTTAGGTTGAGGGTTAGGTTAGTGTTAGGGTAGGGTACGGGTAAGAGTTAGGGTTAGGGTTAGGGTTAGGGTAAGGGTAAGGGTTAGGTTTTATGGTTAGGGTTAGGTAAGGGTAAGGTTAGGTTTAGGATTAGGGTTAGTGTTAGGGTAAGGATTAGGTTTAGGTTTAGGGTTACGGTTAGGGTAAGGTTAAGGGTTAGGTTTAGGGTTAGGGTTAGGTTTAGGTTTAGGTTTAGGGTGAGGGTTAGGTTTAAGTTTAGGGTTAGGGTTAGGATAAGGGTAATGGTTAGGGTTAGGTTTAGGGTAAGTGTTAGGGTTAGGGTTAGGGTTAGGTTCAGGGTTAGGGCCAAGGTTAGATTAGTGTATGGGTTAGGGTTTGGGTTAGGGTTAGGTTGAGGGTTAGGGATAGGGTTAGGGTTAGGTTCAGGGTTAGGGTAAGGGTTAGGGTTAGGGTTAGGGTTAGGATATGGTTTAGGGTTAGGGTTAGGGTTAGGGTTAGATTTAGGGTATGGTTTGGGGTTAGGGTAAGGGTATGTATTAGGGTTAGAGTTAGGGTTAGGGTTAGCGTTAGGGTAAGGGTAAGGGTTAGGGTTAGGGTAAAGTAAGGTAAGGTTAGGGTTAGGGTTAGGGTTAGGTTTAGGGTAAGGATTAGGGTTAGGTTTTGGGTAAGGGTAAGATTTAGGGTTAGGGTTAGGGTTAGGGTTAGGGTTAGGATTAGGGTAAGGGTTAGGGTTAGGGTTAGGGTAAGGGTTAGGTTTAGGGTTAGGGTAAGGGTTAGGTTTAGGTTTAGGGTTAGAGTTAGGTTTAGGGATAGGGTAAGGGTAAGGTTAGGGTTAGGGTTAGGTTTAGGGTCATGTTAAGGGTTAGGCTTAGCGGTTAGGGTTAGGGTTAGGGTTAGGATTTGGGTAAAGGTTAGGGTTAGGTTAGGGTTAGGGTAAGGGTTAGGGTTAGGGTTAGGGTTAGGGTAAGGGTTAGGGTTAGGGTTAGGGTAGGGTATGGGTTAGGGTTAGGGTTAGGATTAGGTTAGGGTTAGCTTAAGGATTATGGTTAGGTTAGTGTAAGGGTAAGGGTTAGGTTAGTTTAGGGTTGGGTTAAGGTTAGGGTTAGGGTTAGGGTAAGAGTAAGGGTTAGGTTAGGGTTACGGTTGGGTTAAGGTTAGGGTTAGGGTTAGGGTTATGGTTAGGGTTAGGGTTAGGTTAAGGGTTAGGCTTAGGGGTTCGGTTATTGTTAGGGTTAGGGTAAGGGTTAGTGTTAGGTTTAGGGTTAGGTAAGGGTTAGGTTTGGGGTTAGGGTTAGGGTAAGGGTAAGTGTTTGGTTTAGGTTTGTGTTAGGGTTAGGGTTAGGGTAAGGTTAGGGTTAGGGTTAGGTTTAGGTTTAGGGTTGGGTTCAAGGTTAGGGTTAGGTTTAGGGTAAGGGTAAGTGTTAGACTTAAGGTTAGGGTTAGGGTAAGTGTCAGGGTAAAGGTTAGGGTTAGGGTTAGGGTTAGGGTTAGGGTAAGGTTAGGTTTAGGGTTAGGGTAAGGTTTAGGGCTAGGGTTAGGGTAAGTGTAAGGGTTAGGGTTAGGATTAGGGTTAGTTTTAGGGTTTGGTAAAGGTTAGGGTTAGGATTAGGGTAAGGGTAAGGGTAAGGGTTAGGGTTAGGTTTAGGGTATGGTTTAGGGTTAGTGTAAGGGTATGTATTAGGGTTAGGGTTGGGTTAGGGTTAGGGTAGCGTTAGAGTATGGTAAGGTTTAGGGTTATGGTTAAGGTAAGGGTAAGGGTTAGGGTTAGGGTTAGGTTTAGGGTAAGGGTTAGGGTTAGGTTAGGGTAACGGTAAGGTTTAGAGTTAGGGTTAGGGTTAGGGTTTGGTTAGGCTTAGGGTTACGGTAACGGTAAGGGTTAAGTTTGGGGTTATGGTTATGGTTAGGTTTAAGGTTAGGGTTAGGGTTAGGGTTAGGGTTAGGGTTAGGCTAAGGTTAGGTTTAGTGTTAGGCTTGGGTTAAGTTTAGGGTTAGGGTTAGGATAAGGGTAATGGTTAGGGTTAGGGTTAGGGTAAGTGTTAGGGTTAGGGTTAGGGTTAGGTTCAGGCTTAGGCCAAGGTTAGGATTAGTGTAAGGGTTAGGTTTTGGGTTAGGGTTAAGTGAGGGTTAGGGATAGGGTTAGGGTTAGGGTAAGGGTAAGGGTTGTGGTTAAGG
Organism: Megascapheus bottae; assembly: GCF_031878675.1. Classification (NCBI taxonomy): domain Eukaryota; kingdom Metazoa; phylum Chordata; class Mammalia; order Rodentia; family Geomyidae; genus Megascapheus; species Megascapheus bottae. The sequence continues at coordinate 38,751 of NW_028327485.1, forward strand.
TTAGGGTAAGAGTTAGGATTAGTGTTAGTTTAGGGTAAGGGTTATGGTTAGGTTTAAGGTTAGGGTTAGCGTAAGGGTTAGGTTTAGGGTTAGTGTTAGGCTTGGGGTAGGGTAAGGGTAAGTTTTAGGGTTAGGGGTAGGGTTAGGAAAAGGGTAAGGTTTATGGTTAGGGTTAGGGTTAGGTTTAGTGTAAGTTTAAGGGTTAGGGTTAGGGTTAGGGTTAGGTTTAAGGTTAGGGTAAGGGTAAGGGTTAGGGTAGGGTTAGGGTTAGGGTTAGAGGAAGGATTAGGGTTAGGGTTAGGCTTAGGTTTGGGGTTAGGGTAAGGGTAAGTTTTAGGGTTAGGGGTAGGGTTAGGAAAAGGGTAAGGGTTATGGTTATGGTTAGGTTTAGGGTTAGGTGTTAGGGTTAGGGTTAGGGTTAGTGGTTAGGGTTAGGGTTAGGTTTAGGGTTAGGTTTAGGGTTAGGGTAAGGGTAAGCGTTAGGGTTAAATTTAGGGTTAGGGTAAGGGTAAGTGTTAGGCTTAGGGGTAGGTTTAGGGTTAGGGTTAGGTTTAGGGTAAGGATTAGGGTTAGGGCAAGGGTTATGGTTAGGGTTAGGGTTAGGTTTAGTGTTGGGGTTAAGGTTAGGGTTAGGGTTAAGGTTAGGGTTAGGGGTAGGGGTAGGGTTAGGGTTAGGGTTAGGGTTAGGGTAAGGGTTAGGGTTAGGGTTAGAGTAAGTGTTAGGGTTAGGGTTAGGGTTAGGATTAGGGTTAGGGTAATTGTAAGTGTTAAGGTTAGGGTTAGGGTTAGGGTAAGGTTTAGGTTTAGGGTTAGGGTTAGTATAAGGGTAAGTGTTAGGGTTAGGGTTAGGGTTAGGTAAGTGTCAGGTAAGAGTTAGGGTTAGGGTTAGGGTTAGGTTTGGGTTTAAATTTAGGGTTAGGGTTAGGATAAGTGTAATGGTTAGGGTTAGGGTTAGGGTAAGTGTTAGGGTTAAGGTTAGGGTGAGGGTCAGTGTTAGGGCCAGGATTAGCGTTAGGGTAAGGGTTAGGGTTGGGGTCAGGGTTAAGTTTAGGGTTAGGGTTTGGGTAAGGGTATGTGTTAGGGTTAGCATTAAGGTTAGGGATAGGGTAACGGTTAGGGTTAGGGTTAGGGTATGTTTTTGGGCTAGGGTTAGGGTAAGAGTAAGGGTTAGGGTTAGGATTAGGGTTAGGTTTAGGGTTGGGTTAAAGTTAGAGTTAGGGTTAGGGTAAGTGTAAGGGTTAGGGTTAGGGTTAGGGTAAGGGTAAGTGTTAGGGTTAGGGTTTGGGTTAGGGTTAGGGTAAGTGTTAGGGTAAGGGTTAAGGTTAGGGTTCGGTTTAGGGTTGGGTTTAAGTTTAGTGTTAGGGTTAGGATAAGGGTAATGGTTATGGTTATGATTAGGGTAAGTGTTAGGGTTAGGCTTAGGGTTAGGTTCAGTGTTAGGGCCAAGGTTAGGATTAGTGTAAGGGTTAGGGTTTGGATTAGGGTTAGGTTGAGGGTTAGGGATAGGGTTAGGTTTAGGGTAAGGGTAAGTGTTAGGGTTAAAGTTAGGGTAAGAGTTAGGATTAGTGTTAGGGTTAGGGTAAGGGTTATGGTTAGGTTTGAGGATAGGGTTAGCGTAAGGGTAAGGGTTAGGTTTAGGGTTAGGGTTAGGCTTAGGGTTAGGGTTATGGTTAGGTTTAGGGTAAGGATAAGGTTTAGGGTTAAGTTTAGGTTTAGGTTTAGGGTTAGGTTTAGGGTTAGGTTTAAGGTTAGGGTTAGGGTTAGTGTAAGTGTAAGGGTTAGGGTTAGGGTTAGGGTTAGGTTTAAGATTAGGGTAAGGGTAAGGGTTAGGGTAGGGTTAGGGTTAGGGTTAGAGGAAGGATTAAGGTTAGGTTTAGGCTTAGGGTTGGGATTAGGGTAAGGGTAAGATTTAGGGTTAGGGGTAGGTTTAGGAAAAGGGTAAGGGTTATGGTTATGGTTAGGGTTAGGGTTAGGGGTTAGGGTTAGCGGTTAGGGTTAGTGTTAGGGTTAGGGTTCGGGTTAGGGTAAGGGTGTCGGGAGCAAGAGTGGAATCAAACTGTACTTTGATTTGCATCAGATAATTGCTTGATTGTCTTATTGCTTTTTGGCCTTCTCCTGTTCTATTGATCTGAGATTTACCATATGAATGTAACCCCCAACAGTTCCCTGATTAACCATCTGGATGTAACACCTGGCTGTGCCCTGGTCTCGAGAAGGGATAAAAACTTTGAGTTAAGAATAAACGAGGCGGCAGTTTTTGCTTGGGCTGCAGACCTCCTGGACCCGATGTGTTTGTCTCTCTTCTAATTTTTCCAGTCCCTGCCCCTTATTTCAGGAACCCCAATTTGCTACCGGAGAAAAGCCCTTTAAGGGAATATTAGACACTGGAGCAGATGTGTCTGTGATATCTAAGAAACATTGGCCAGCCCAATGGCCCCTGACAACCTCTATGACTTCCCTACAGGGGGTTGGGCAAGCAACTGACACTAGAAATCTGATGGTAAAATGTGGATAATGTGATTAGTATTTTAAAGGGATGTTTAAAAAAAAGGGAAGGAAACTAAGTCCAGCAGCTAAGCAAGTGAATTGCCAATGGGACATTTATCCCTGTGTGGAGAAACTCTACTGGGACACGATGCAGAAAGCCTCTTCTTGGATGGCAGAGATGGTGTCAGATCTTAGTCCTTGTGCTTGGCCGATCAAATTAATCAGAGCCGGGAGGTCATAGAGTAGTTTGTAAGCATGCCTTACTAATGCCCGTGCCTCTCATAACTGGGCAGGAACTTGTCAATCTTCTGTGATAGTGGGTAGTTTAAAGCCCTAATTGAGCGAAATTTTTATTTATTTATTTATTTATTTATTTATTTATTTATTTATTTATTTATTTTTGACACCAGCCACAAATTCGGGAAAAGTTTGTGGATCTGAGACTTGTGTCTCTATTAATCTGTTTAGATCTGACAACTGAAGCATTGTAAAGGTTGCAGAAATTTAGTTCCCCAGACAATCAAGAAAAGGCCTTTGCAAATGGGTGCTATGTAACTACACTATTGTAGCCAAAAATGGTTCGTGCAGTTGTTAAATGTTAAATATGATCTCCAGTTTGGAGCAAATTATCATTCCTGATATCTAATCCTTGCAGTCCCTAATAAAACAGGCTAGACTTCTTAAGGTCCCTGGTCAAGCACAGAGACAACGCCCCTGAGTCAGCTTGAGGAAGTCACAGAAGCTGAATCTCCGCCCATCTATCCCCTTTAGATGAAGGGACCAGTCATTTTTGGAAAGTGAGACAGGATAATGAGATAATTAGAGATAGTGGAAAGAATAGAAATTGCACTTGTGTTTCTTTTAAAATAAAGATGGGGGATATGTAGGGAGCAAGAGTGGAATCAAACTGTACTTTGATTTGCATCAGATAATTGTTTGATTGTCTTATTGCTTTTTGGCCTTCTCCTGTTCTATTGATCTGAGATTTACCATATGAATGTAACCCCCAACAGTTCCCTGATTAACCATCTGGATGTAACACCTGGCTGTGCCCTGGTCTCGAGAAGGGATAAAAACTTTGAGTTAAGAATAAACGAGGCGGCAGTTTTTGCTTGGGCTGCAGACCTCCTGGACCCGATGTGTTTGTCTCACTTCTAATTTTTCCAGTCCCTGCCCCTTATTTCAGGAACCCCAATTTGCTGCCGGGAGGCCCCGGCATCTGGCGCCCGAACAGGGACCTGAAAATCTGGGACGAAGGTGAAGGACCCCTCCCTGTGGTGAGTAACACATCGTAGGACTATTAAGAGAGTATAGTCAGGAGTAAAAATTATGGGTCAAGCTAATAGCCATGGGTTATTTCTACCGATCTTAACAGGCCTATTTGAAGCCCACGGAACGTGGGTGGAAAAAGGGGTGCTTCAGAGCTTCCTACAGTTTGTCGAGGAGGCATGCCCGAGGTCTATAGAGGAGAAATTCCAAAAAGCCTGGCATCGGATAGGAAAAAGAATTCTAGATTATTATGATGTATATGGCCCCGAAAAGACCCCAGTAGAGGCTGCTACTGTATGGAATTTAGCACGTGAATACATAGATCCTCTACATGAAAATGCTGAACTTAATCTTGAATTAAGGGAACTTTATGAGTTAAAGGACCCTTCTGAAGAACCTGAGGCTGAGCCATATGCCGCAGCCCAAGAGAGTCTAAGTGAGATCTTGAAAAGGGAAAAACAACCAGTAGATATTGAGTATCAGAATTCAGGTTTGAATACCAAGGAGGAAAGTTACGATGAGTCATTGGAGGGCCGGGTGGCTACGATAGAGAAGAAGTTAGAAGAAATGCTACATCTTCTATCGAAAATGGGGACAGAGCAGAGAGCCCCCCCAGAAGTAGGACTCACTGATCTGAAAACTGCAGTTTTGAGCCAACCCCGGGCAAAGCAAAGTCCCTGTTCGGGCACCAGATGCCGGGGCCTCCCGGCAGCAAATTAGGGTTCCTGAAATAAGGGGCAGGGACTGGAAAAATTAGAAGAGAGACAAACACATCGGGTCCAGGAGGTCTGCAGCCCAAGCAAAAACTGCCGCCTCGTTTATTCTTAACTCAAAGTTTTTATCCCTTCTCGAGACCAGGGCACTGCCAGGTGTTACATCCAGATGGTTAATCAGGGAACTGTTGGGGGTTACATTCATATGGTAAATCTCAGATCAATAGAACAGGAGAAGGCCAAAAAGCAATAACACAATCAAGCAATTATCTGATGCAAATCAAAGTACAGTTTGATTCCAATCTTGCTCCCGACATAAGGGTAAGCGTTAGGGTTAGGGTTAGGGTTAGGTAAGGGTAAGTGTTAGGCTTAGGGTTAGGTTTAGGGTTAATGTTAGGGTTAAGGTAAGGATTAGGGTTAGGGTAAGGGTTATGGTTAGGGTTAGGGTTAGGTTTAGGGTTGGGGTTAAGGTTAGGGTTAGGGTTAGGGTAATGGTAAGGGTCAGGGTTAGGGTTAGGGTTAGGGTAAGGGTAAGGGTTATGGTTAGGGTCAGGGTTAGGTGTTAGGGTTAGGGTTAGGGTTAGGGTTAGGGTTAGGTGTACGGTTAGGGTTAGGGTAAGGGTAAGGGTCAGGGTTAGGGTTACGTTTAGGTTTAGGGTTACGGTAAAGGTAAGGGTAAGGGTTAGAGTTAGGGTTAGATTGAGGCTATGGTTTAGGGTTAGGGTAAGGGTATGTATTAGGGTTAGGGTTAGGGTTAGGGTTAGGGTTAGCGTTAGGGTAAGGGTAAGGGTTAGGATTAGGGTTAAAGTAAGGGTAAGGGTTAGGGTTAGGGTTAGGTTTATGGTAAGGTTTAGGGTTAGGTTTTGGGTAAGTGTAAGATTTAGGGTTAGGGTTAGGGTTAGGGTAAGGGTCAGGGTTAGGTTTAGGGTTAGGTTAGGGGTCATTGTAAGGGTAAGTGTTAGGGTTAGGGTTAGGATTAGGATAAGGGTAAGGATTAGGGTTAGTGTTAGGGTTAGGGGTTAGGGTTAGGGTTAGGGTTAGGGTTAGGGTTTGGGTTAGGCTTAGGGTTAGGGTAAGGGTAAGGGTTAGGTTTGGGGTTATGGTTATGGTTGGGTTTAAGGTTAGGGTTAGGGTTAGGGTTAGGTTTAGGGTATGGTTTAGGGTTAAGGTAAGGTTATGTATTAGTGTTAGGGTTGGGTTAGGGTTAGGGTTAGCGTTAGAGTAACGGTAAGGTTTAGGGTTAGGGTTAAGGTAAGGGTAAGGGTTAGGGTTAGGGTTAGGGTTAGGTTTAGGGTAAGGGTTAGGGTTAGGTTTAGGGTAATGTTAAGGTTTAGGGTTAGGGTTAGGGTAAGGGTAAGGGTTAGGTTTGGGGTTATGGTTATGGTTAGGTTTAAATTTAGGGTTAGGGGTAGGGTTAGAGTTAGGGTAAGGGTTAGGGTGAGGATTAGGGTTAGGTTTAGGGTAAGGGTTGGAGTTAGGGTTTAGTGTTAGGGTAAGGGTAAGGGTTAGAGTTAGGGTTAGGGTTATGTTAAGGGTTAGGGTTAGGGGTTAGGGTTAGGGTTAGGATTAGGGTGAGGATTAGGGTTAGGTTTAGGGTAAGGGTTAGGGTTAGGGTAAGTGTTAGGGTTAGCGTTAGGTTAGGGTAAGGCTTAGGGTTAGGATTAGGGTTAGGGTAAATGTAAGTGTTAAGGTTAGGGTTAGGGTTAGGGTTAGGTTTAGGGTTAGGGTTAGGGTTAGGATAAGGGTAAGTGTTATGGTTAGGGTTAGGGTTAGGGTTAGGGTAAGTGTTAGGGTAAGGGTTAGGGTTAGGTTTAGGTTTAGGGTTGGGTTTAAGTTTAGGGTTAGGGTAGGATAAGTGTAATGGTTAGGGTTAGGGTTAGGGGAAGTATTAGGGTGAGGGTTAGGGTTAGGGTCAGGGTTAGGGCCAGGATTAGGGTTAGGGTAAGTGTTAGGGTTAGGATCAGGGTTAGGTTTAGGGTTAGGGTTTGGGTAAGGGTATGTGTTAGGGTTAGGATTAGGGTTAGGGTTAGGGTAAGGGTTAGGGTTAGGGTTAGGGTAAGTGTTAGGGTGAGGGTTAGGGTTAGGGTCAGGGTTAGGGCCAGGATTAGGATTAGGGTAAGGGTTAGAGTTAGGATCAGGGTTAGGTTTAGGGTTAGGGTTTGGGTAAGGGTATGTGTTAGGGTTAGGATTAGGGTTAGGGTTAGGGTAACGGTTAGGGTTAGGGTTAGGGTAAGGTTTAGGGCTAGGGTTAGGGTAAGGGTAAGGGTTAGGGTTAGGGTAAGGGTAAGGGTTAGGGTTAGGATTAGGGTTAGGTTTAGTGTTGGGTTAAGGTTAGGGTTAGGGTTAGGGTAAGGGTAAGTGTTAGGGTTAGGGTTAGGGTAAGGGTAAGTGTTAGGTTTAGGGGTAGGTTTAGGGTTGGGTTTAAGTTTAGGGTTAGGTTTAGGATAAGGGTAATGGTAAGTGTTAGGGTTAGGGTAAGTGTTAGGGTTAGGGTTAGGGTTAGGTTCAGGGTTAGGGCCAAGATTAGGATTATTGTAAGGGTTAGGGTTTGGGTTAGGGTTAGGTTGAGGGTTAGGGATAGAGGTAGGGGTAGGGTTAGGGTAACGGTAAGGGTTAGGGTTAAGGTTACGGTAAGAGTTAGAATTAGTGTTAGGGTTAGGGTAAGGGTTATGGTTAGGTTTAAGGTTAGGGTTAGCGTAAGGGTAAGGGTTAGGTTTAGGGTAAGGATAAGGGTTAGGGTTAAGGTTAGGTTTAGGGTTAGGGTTAGGGTTCGGGTTAGGGTTAAGTTTAGGGTTAGGGTAAGTGTAAGTGTAAGGTTTAGGTTTAGGGTTAGGTTTAGGTTTAGGTTTATGGTTAGGGTAAGGGTAAGGGTTAGGGTAGGGTTAGGGTTAGGGTTAGAGGAAGGATTAGGGTTAGGGTTAGGCTTAGGGTTGGGGTTAGGGTAAGGTTAAGTTTTAGGGTTAGGGGTAGGGTTAGGAAAAGGTTAAGGGTTATGGTTATGGTTACGGTTAGGGGTAGGGGTTAGGGTTAGGGTTAGGGTTAGCGGTTAGGGTTAGGGTTAGGGTTAGGGTTAGGGTTAGGTTTAGGGTTAGGGTAAGGGTAAGCGTGAGGGTTAGGGTTAGGGTAAGGGTAAGTGTTAGTCTTAGGGTTAGGTTTAGAGATAGGGTTAGGGTTAGGGTGAGGATTAGGGTTAGGGTAAGCCTTATGGTTAGGGTTAGGGTTAGGTTTAGGGTTGAGGTTAAGGTTAGGGTTAGGGTTAGTGTAATGGTAAGGTCAGGGTTAGGGTTAGGGTTAGGGTAAGGGTAAGGTTTAGGGTTAGGGTCAGGTTTAGGTGTTAAGGTTAGGGTTAGGGTTAGGGTTAGGTGTATGGTTAGGGTTAGGGTAAGGGTAAGGGTCAGGTTTAGGGTTACGTTTAGGTTTAGGGTTACGGTAAAGGTAAGGGTAAGGGTTAGAGTTAGGGTTAGATTTAGGGTATGGTTTAGGGTTAGGGTAAGGGTATGTATTAGGGTTAGGGTTAGGGTTAGGGTTAGCGTTAGGGTAAGCGTAAGGGTTTGGGTTAGGGTTAAAGTAAGGGTAAGGGTTAGGGTTAGGGTTTGGGTTAGGTTTAGGGTAAGGGTTAGGGTTAGGTTTTGGGTATGGGTAAGTTTGAGGGTTAGGGTTAGGGTTAGGGTAAGGGTTAGGGTTAGGTTAGGTTAGGTTAGAGGTTATTGTAAGGGTAAGTGTTAGGGTTAGGGTTAGGGTTAGGATAAGGGTAAGGATTAAGGTTAGTGTTAGGGTTAGGTGTTAGGGTTAGGCTTAGGGTTAGGGTTAGGTTAAGGTTAAGGGTTAGGGTTAGGGATAGGGTTAGTGATAGGTTTAGGGTTAGGGTTTTGGTAAGGGCAAGGGTTAGGGTTAGGGTTAGGGTTAAGTTTAGAGTTAGGGTTAGGGTTAGGGTTAGAGTTAGGCTTAGGGTTAGGGTTAGGGTAAGGGTAAGGGTTAGGTTTGGGGTTATGGTTATGGTTAGGTTTAAGGTTAGGGTTAGGGTTAGGGTTAGGATTAGGGTATGGGTTAGGGTTAGGGTTAGGGTAAGGGTTAGGTTTAGGGTTAGGGTTAGAGTTAGGTTTAGGGTTAGGTTAAAGGTAATGGTTAGGGTTAGGGTTAGGTTTAGGGTCATGTTAAGGGTTAGGGTTAGGGCTAGGGTTACTTTTAGGTTTAGGGTTAGGGTTAGGTTTAGGGTTAGGGTTAATGGTGAGGGTAACGGTTAGGGTTAGGGTTAGAATTATGGTAAGGGTAAGGGTTAGGGTTAGGTTTAGTGTTAGGGTTAGGGTTAGTGTAAGGGTAAGTGTTAGGTTTAGGGTTAGAGTTAGGGTTAGGATTTAAGGTTAGGGTTAGTGTAAGGGAAAGTGTCTGGTTAATGTTAGGGTTAGGATTAGGTTTAGGCTTAGCGTTAGGGTTAGGGTTAGGTTAAGGATAAGGGTTTAGGGTTAAGGTTACGGTTACGGTTAGGGTTAGGTTAGGGTTAAGTTTAGGGTTAGGGTGAGGGTACGGGGAAGAGTAAGGGTTAGGGTTACGTTTAGGTTTAGGGTTACGGTAAAGGGTAAGGGTTAGGGTTAGGGTTAGGGTAAGGGTAAGGGTTAGGTTTAGGGTAAGGGTAAGGTTTAGGGTTAGCGTTAGGGTAAGGGTAAGGGTTAGGTTTGGGGTTATGGTTATGGTTAGGTTTAAATTTAGGGTTAGGGGTAGGGTTAGGGTTAGGGTTAGGGTAAGGGTTAGGGTTAGGTTTAGGGTAAGGGTAAGGTTTAGGGTTAGGGTTAGGGTAAGGGTTAGGGTTAGGTTTGGGGTTATGGTTATGGTTAGGTTTAAATTTAGGGTTAGGGGTAGGGTTAGGGTTAGGGTAAGGGTTAGGGTGAGGATTAGGGTTAGGTTTAGGGTAAGGGTTAGAGTTAGGGTTTAGTGTTAGGGTAAGGGTAAGGGTTAGAGTTAGGGTTAGGGTTATGTTAAGGGTTAGGGTTAGGGGTTAGGGTTAGGGTTCGGATTAGGGTGAGGATTAGGGTTAGGTTAGGGTAAGGGTTAGGGTTAGGGTTATGTTTAGGGTTGGGTCAAGATTAATTTTAGGGTTAGGGTAAGGGTAAGGGTTAGGGTTAGGGTTAGGCTTAGGGTTGGGGTTAGGGTAAGGTTAAGTTTTAGGGTTAGGGGTAGGGTTAGGAAAAGGTTAAGGGTTATGGTTATGGTTATGGTTAGGGGTAGGGGTTAGGGTTAGGGTTAGGGTTAGCGGTTAGGGTTAGGGTTAGGGTTAGGGTTAGGGTTAGTTTTAGGGTTAGGGTAAGGGTAAGCGTGAGGGTTAGGGTTAGGGTAAGGGTAAGTGTTAGTCTTAGGGTTAGGTTTACGGTTAGGGTTAGGGTGAGGATTAGGGTTAGGGTAAGCCTTATGGTTAGGGTTTAGGGTTAGGTTAGGGTTGAGGTTAAGTTTAGGGTTAGGGTTAGTGTAATGGTAAGGTCAGGGTTAGGGTTAGGGTTAGGGTAAGGGTAAGGGTTAGGGTTAGGGGTCAGGGTTAGGTGTTAAGGTTAGGGTTAGGGTTAGGGTTAGGTGTACGGTTAGGGTTAGGGTAAGGGTAAGGGTCAGTTTTAGGGTTACGTTTAGGTTTAGGGTTACGGTAAAGGTAAGGGTAAGGGTTAGAGTTAGGTTAGATTTAGGGTATGGTTTAGGGTTAGGGTAAGGGTATGTATTAGGGTTAGGTTTAGGGTTAGGGTTAACATTAGGGTAAGCGTAAGGGTTTGGGTTAGGGTTAAAGTAAGGGTAAGGGTTAGGGTTAGGGTTTGGGTTAGGTTTAGGGTAAGGGTTAGGGTTAGGTTTAGGTTTAGGTTAGGGGTTATTGTAAGGGTAAGTGTTAGGGTTAGGGTTAGGGTTAGGATAAGGGTTAGGATTAGGGTTAGTGTTAGGGTTAGGTGTTAGGGTTAGGCTTAGTGTTAGGGTTAGGTTAAGGTTAAGGGTTAGGGTTAGGGATAGGGTTAGTGATAGGTTTAGAGTTAGGGTTATGGTAAGGGCAAGGGTTAGGGTTAGGGTTAGGGTTAAGTTTAGAGTTAGGGTTAGGGTTAGGGTTAGAGTTAGGCTTAGGGTTAGGGTTAGGGTAAGGGTAAGGGTTAGGTTTGGGGTTATGGTTATGGTTAGGTTTAAGGTTAGGGTTAGGGTTAGGGTTAGGATTAGGGTATGGGTTAGGGTTAGGGTTAGGGTAAGGGTTAGGTTTAGGGTTAGGTTTAGAGTTAGGTTTAGGGTTAGGTTAAAGGTAAGGGTTAGGGTTAGGGTTAGGTTTAGGGTCATGTTAAGGGTTAGGGTTAGGGCTAGGGTTACTTTTAGGTTTAGGGTTAGGGTTAGGTTTAGGGTTAGGGTTAATGGTGAGGGTAATGGTTAGGGTTAGGGTTAGAATTATGGTAAGGGTAAGGGTTAGGGTTAGGTTTAGGGTTAGGGTTAGGGTTAGTGTAAGGGTAAGTGTTAGGTTTAGGGTTAGGGTTAGGGTTAGGGTTAGGGTTAGGGTAAGTGTAAGGGTTAAGTTTAGGGTTAGGGTTAGGGATAGTGTTAGGTTTAGTTTTAGGGTTAGTGTAAGGGCAAGGGTTAGGGTTAGGGTTAGGGTTAAGGTTAGGGTTAAGCTTAGGGTCAGGGTTAGGTTTAGGGTTAGGGTTAGTGTTAGGGTAGGGTTTAGGGTAAGGGTACGTGTTAGGGTTAGGGTTAGGGTTAGGGTTAGGATTTAAGGTTAGGGTTAGTGTAAGGGAAAGTGTCTGGTTAATGTTAGGGTTAGGATTAGCGTTAGGGTTAGGGTTAGGGTTAGGGTTAGCGATAGGGTAAGGGTAAGGGTTAGGTTTAGGGTTAAGGTAAGGGTAAGGGTTAGGGTTAGGGTTAGGGTAAGGGTTAGGGTTAGGTTTAGGGTAATTGTAAGGTTTAGTGTTAGAATTAGGGTTAGTGTTAGGATAAGGGTAAGGATTAGGGTTAGGGTTAGGTTAGGGGTTACGGTTAGGGTTAGGGTATAGGCTTAGGTTAAGGTTAAGGGTTAGGGTTAGGGTTAATGATAGGTTTAGTGTTAGCGTTAGGGAAAGGGCAAATGTTAGGGTTAGGGTTAGGGTTAATTTTGGAGTTAGGGTTAGGGTGAGGGTTAGGTTTAGGGTTAGGGTTAGGGTAAGGATAAGGGTTAGGGTTGGGGTTATTGTTAGAGTTAGGTTTAAAATTAGGGTTAGGGTTAGGTTTAGGGTTAGGGTAAGGGTTAGGGTTAGGGTTAGTGTAAGGGTTAGGGTTATGGTTAGGGTTAGAGTTAGGTTTAGGGTTAGGGTAAGGTTAAGGGTTAGGGTTAGGGTTAGTGTCAGGGTTATGTTAAGGGTTAGGGTTAGGGGTTAGGGTTAGGGTTAGGGTAAGGGTAAGGGTTCGGGTTAGGCTTAGGGTTAGGGGTTAGTGTTATGGTTATGGTTAGGGTTACGGTTAGGGTGAGTTTTAGGGTTAGAGTTAGGGTAAGGATAAGGGTTAGGTTTAGGGTTAATGTTAGGTTTATGCTTAGGCTTAGGTTTAGGGTTAGGGTTAGCTTAAGGGAAAAGGTTAGAGTTAAGGTTAGGTTTAGGGTTAGGGTTAGTGTTAGGGTTAGGGTAAGGATAAGCGTTTAGTGTTAAGGTTAAGGTTAGGGTTAGAGTTAGGGTTAGGTTTAGGGTTAGGGTTAGGGTTAGGGTAAGGGTAAGGGTTAGGGTTAGGTTTAGGGTTAGGGTAAGGGTTAGGGTTAGGTTTAGGGTTAGGTTGAGGGTTAGGGTATAATTAGCTTTAGGGTAATGATAAGTGTTAGGGTTAGGGTTAGGGTTAGGGTAAGGGGAAGACTTAGGTTTAGTGTTAGATTTAGGTTTAGGTTAAGGGTAAGGTTTAGGGTTAGGGTTAGGATAAGGGTTAAGGTTAGGGTAGGGTTAGGGTAAGGGTAAGTGTTAGGGTTAGGGTTAGGGTTAGGATAAGGGTAAGGGTTAGGGTTAGGGTTAGGGTTAGGTTTAGGGGTTAGGGTTAGTGTTAGGTTAGGGTTAGGGTTAGGTTTAGGGTTAGTGTAAGGGTAAGGGTTAGGGTTAGGGTTAGGGTTAGGGTTAGGGTTAGTGTTAGGATTAGGGTTATTGTTAGGGTAAGGGTAAGGGTTAGGATTAGGGTTAGGGTTAAGGTTAGGGTTAGGGTTAAGGTTAGGTTTAGGGTAAAGGTTAGGGTACAGGTAAGGGTTAGGGTTAGGGTTAGGTTTAGGGTTAGGGTTAGGGTAAGGGTTAGGGTTAGGGTTAGGGTAAGGTTTAAGGTTAGGTTTAGGGTTAGGGTAAGGGTAAGTGTTAGGTTTAGGGTTATTGTTAGGGTAAGGGTAAGGGTTAGGATTAGGGTTACGGTTAGGGTTAGTTTAATGGTGAGGGGTAGGGTTTAGGGTTAGAGTTAGGGTAAGGGTTAGGGTTAGGGTAAGGGTTAGGGTTATGTTTAGGTTTAGGGTAAGGGTAAGTGTTTGGGTTAGGTTTAGGGTTAGGGTTAGGGTTCGTGTTAGGGTTTGGGTTAGGGTTAATTTTAGTGTTAGGGTTAGGGTAAGGGTAAGGGTTAGGGTTATGGTTAGTGAAATGGTACGGGTTAGGGTTAGGGTTAGGGTAAGGATTAGGGTTAGGGTTAGGGTTTGGGTTAGGGTAAGGGTAAGTGTTAGGTTTAGGTTTAGGGTTCTGTTTAGGGTTAGGGTTACCTTTAGGGTAAGGGTGAGGGTTAGGTTTAAGGTTAGGGTTAGGGTTAGGGTTAGGGTTAGTGTTAGGGTAAGGGTAATAGTTAGGGTTAGGGTTAGGGTTAAGTTTGGGGTTGGGGTTAAGGTTAGGGTTAGGGTTAGGGTAAAGGTAAGTGTTAGGTTTAGGGTTAGGGTAAGGGTTAGAGTTAGGGTTAGGGTTAGGGTTAGGTTTATGTTTAGGGTTACGTTTAGGGTTAGGGTTAGTGTTAGGGTAAGGGTATGTGTTTGGGTTAGGGTTAAGGTTAGAGTTAGGGTTAGCGTTAGGGTAAGGGTAAGTTTTAGGGTTAGAGTTAGGGTTAAAGTAAGGGTAAGGGTTAGGTTTAGGGTTAGGGTAGGCTTTAGGATAAGGGTAAGTGTTAAGGTTAGGGTTACGGTTAGGTTTAGGGTTAGGGTAAGGGTTAGGTTTAGGGTAAGGGTTAGGGTTTGGGTTAGGGTTAGCGTTAGGGTTAGAGTTACGTTTATGGTTAGGGTAAGGGTAATGGTTAGGGTTAGGCTTAGGGTTAGGGTTAGGATAAGGGTTAGGGTTAGGGGTTAGTGTTAGGGTTAGGGTTAGGGTAAGGGTTAGGGTTAAGTTTAGGGTTAGGGTAAGGGTAAGTGATAGGGTTAGGGTTAGTGTTAGGGTTAGGTTTAGGGATAGGGTTATGTTTAGGGTAAGGTTAAGTGCTAGAGTTAGTGTGAAGGATAGGGAAATGGTAAGGGTTAGGGTTAGGGCCAGGGTAAGGATTAGGGTTAGTTTCAGGATTAGGGTAAGGGTTAGGTTTAGGTTTAGCATTAAGGTTAGGATTAGGGTTAGGGTAAGGGTAAGGGTTAGGGTTAGAGTTTGGGTTAGGATAAGAGTAAAGGTTAGGGTTAGAATTAGGGTTAAGGTTAGGGTTCAGGTAAGGGTAAGGGTTAGAGTTAGGGTTAGGGCCAGGGTTAGAGTTAGGGTAAGGGGTATGGTTAGGGTTTGGGTTAGGTTTAGTGTTAGGGTTAGGGTTAGGAATAGGGTAAGGGTAAGGGTTAGGGTTAGGTTTAGGTTTAGAGTTAGGATTAGGGTTAGGTTTACGGTAAGGGTAAGGGTTACGGTTAGGTTTAGGGTTAGGGTTAGGGTATGGGTAAGGCTTAGGATTAGGGTTAGGGTAAGGATAAAGGTTAGGTTTAATGTTAGGGCTGGGTTAGGGTTAGGTTTAAGGTTAGAGTTAGTGTTAGGGTAAGGGTAAGCTTAGGGTTAGGTTTAGGGTTAGGGTTAGGGTAAGGGTAAGGATAAGGGATAGGGTTAGGGTTAGGGTAAGGGTAAGGGTTAGCGTTAGTATTAGGGTTAGGGATAGCGTAAGGGTTAGGGTTATGTTAGGGTTAGGGTTAGGTTTAGGGTTAGGGTTAGGGCAAGGGTAAGGGTTAGGGTTAGGGTTAGGGTTAGGTTAGGGTTGGGGTGAAGTTTAGGGTTAGGGTTAGGGTAAGGGTAAGTGTTAGTGTTGGGGTTAGGGTAAGGGTAAGGGTTTGGGTTAGGGTTAGGGTTATGTTCAGGGTTACAGTTAGGGTTAGTGTTAATGTTAGGTTAAGGGTATATGTTTGGGTTATGGTTAGGGTTAAGGTTAGGGTTAGGGTTAGCGTTAGGGTAAGGGTAAGGTTTAGAGTTAGGTTTAGGGTTAATGTAATGGTAAGGGTTAGGGTTAGGGTTAGGGTTATGTTCAGGGTAAGGGTTAGTGTTAGGGTTAGGTTTAGGTTTAGGATAAGGGTAAGTGTTAGGGTTAGGGTTAGGGTTAGGGTTAACGTTAGGGTAAGGGTTAGGGTTAGGTTTAGGGTTCGGGTTAAGGATAGGGTTAAGGTTAGGGTAAGGGTAAGGGTTTGGCTTAGGGTTAGGGTTAGGGTAAGTGTCAGGGTAAAGGTTAGGGTTAGGGTTAGGGTTAGGGTTAAGGTAAGGTTTTGGGTTAGGTTTTGTGTAAGGGTTAGGGTTAGTGTTAGTGTTTGGGTTACGGTTAGAGTTAGGTTTAGGGTTAAGGTAAGGGTAAGGGTTATGTTTAGGGTTAGGGTTAGGTTAAGGGTTAGGGTTAGGGTTAGGGTAAGGGTAAGTGTTTTGGTTAGGGTTAGGGTTAGGGTTAGGGTAATGGTAAGGGTTAGGGTTAGGGTTAGGGTAAGAGTAAGGGTTAGGGTTAGGGTTACGGTTAGGGTAAGTGATAGGGTAAGGGTTAGTGTTAGGTTTATGGTTGGAGTTAATCTTACGTTTAGGGTTAGGGTAAGGGTAAGGGTTAGGGTAAGAGTAAGTGTTAGGGTTAGGGTTACGGTTAGGGTAAGTGATAGGGTAAGGGTTAGTGTTAGGTTTAGGGTTGGAGTTAATCTTACGTTTAGGGTTAGGGTAAGGGTAAGGGTTAGCGTAAGGGGTAGGGTAAGTGTTAAGGTTAGGGTCAGGGTTAGGGTTAGGGGTTGGGGTTAGCGTTAGGGTTAGGGTTAGAGTTAGGGTTAGGGCCAGGGTTAGGGTTAGGGTAAGGGTTAGGGTTAGGGTTAGGGTTAGGGAAGGCTTTAGGATAAGGGTAAGTGTTAGGGTTAGGGTTACGGTTAGGGTTATGGTTAGGGTAAGGATTAGGGTTAGGGTAATGGTTAGGGTTTGGGTTAGGGTTAGCGTTAGGGTTAGAGTTACGTGTAGGGTTAGGGTGAGGGTAATGGTTAGGGTTAGGGTTAGGGCAAGTGTTAGGGTTAGGGTTACGGTTAGGGTTAGGGTAAGGGTAAGGTTTTGGGATAGGGTTAGGGTTAGGGGTTAGGGTTAGGGGTTAGGGTTAGGGTTATGTTTAGGGTTAGTTTTAGGGTTAGGGTTAGGGTAAGGGAAAGTGTTAAGGTTAGGTTTAGGGTTAGGTTTAGGGTTAGGGCTAGGTTTAGGGTTAGTGTTAGGGTAAGGGTAAGAGTTAGGGTTAGGGTTATGGTTAGGGTTAGGGTAAGGGTAAGGATTAGGGTTAGGTTTAGAGTTAGGATTAGGGTTAAGGTTAGGGTAAGGATAAGGGTTAGGGTTAAGGTTACGGTTATGGTTAGGGTTAGGTTTAGGTTTATATTGAGGGTTAGGGTGAGGTTAAGGGTAAAGTTTAGGGTTAGGTTTAGGGTTAGGGATAGGGTAAGGGTAAGGGTTAAGGTTAGGGTTAGTGTTAGGTTTAGGTTCAGGGGTAGGGTTGGGGTTAGCGTAAGGGTGTTAAGTTAAGGTTAGGGTTAGGGGTAAGTTTAGGGTTAGGGTTAGGGTTAGGGTTAGGGTTAGGCTTAGGGTTAGGGTTAGGGTAAGGGTAAGGGTTAGGCTTAGGGTTACGGTTAGGTTTAGGGTTAGGTTTAGGGTTAGGTTTAGGGTAAGGGTAAGGGTTAGGGTTAGGGTTAGGTTTAGAGTTAGGTTTAGGATTACACTTAGGGTTAGGGTTAGGGTTAGGGTAAGGGTATGTGTTAGGGTTAGGGTTAGGGTTGTAGTTAAGGTTAGGGTTAGGGTTAGGGTTAGGTTTAGAGTAATGGTAAGGTTTAGGTTTAGGGTTACGGTTAGGGTTAAGGTAAGGGTAAGGGTTAGGGTTAGGGTTAGGTTTAGGTTTAGGATAAGGGTAAGGGTTAGGGTTAGGGTTAGGTATAGTATAAGGCTTTGGGTTTGGGTTAGGGTTAGGGAAAGGGTAAGGTTTAGGATTAGGGTTAGAGATAGCTTTAGGGTAAGGTTTAGGGTTAGGGTTAGGGTTAGTGTAAGGGTGAGGGTTAGGGTTAGCATTAAGTTTAGGGTTAGGGTTAGGGTAAGGGTAAGGGTTAGGGTTACAGTTAGGGTTAAGGTTAGGATTAGGGTTAGCATAAGGGTAAGTGTTAGGGTTAGGGTTAGTGCCAGGTTTAGGGTTCTGGTAAGGGTTAGGGTTAGGTTAAGGGTTAGGTTTAGATTTAGTGTTAGGGTTAGGTTTAGGGTTAGGGTAAGTGTTAGGGTAAGGATTAGCGTTAGGTTTAGGGTTAGGGTAAGTGTTAGGGTAATGGTTAGGCTTAGGGTTAGGTTTAGGGTTAGGGTTAGGGTTAGGGTAAGGGTAATGGTTAGGGTTAGGGTTAGGGTAAGTGTTAGGGTTAGGGTTATTGTAAGTATTATGGTTAGGGTAAGGGTAAGTGTTAGGGTTATGGTTAGGATAAGGGTAAGGCTTAGGGTTAGTGTTAGGGTTAGGTGATAGGGTTAGGGTTAGGGTTAGGGTAAGGTTAAGTGTTAGGGTTAGGGTTAGGGTTAGTCTTAGGTTTAGGGTTAGGGTTACAGTACAGGTAAGGGTTATGGTTAGTGTTAGGGTTACGGTTAAGGTTACATTTACTGTTAGGGTTAGGGTTAGGGTAAGGGTAAGGGTTAGGGTTATGGTTAGGGTTAGGGTTAGTGTTAGAGTTAGGTTTAGGGTTAGGGTAAGGGTAAGGGTTAGGGTTACAGTGAGTGTTATGGTTCGTTTAAGGGTTAGGGTTAGGGGTTAGGGCTAGGGTTAGGTTTAGGGTAAGGTTTCGGGTGAGGGTTAGGGTTAGGGTAAGGGTTAGGCTTAGGGTTAGGTTTAGGGTAAGGGTAACGGTTAGGTTTAGGGTTAGGGTTAGGGTTAGAGTTAGGGTTTGGGTTAGGGTTAGGTTTAGGGTTAGGGTTAGGGTAACGGTAAGGTTAGGGTTAGGGTTAGGGAAATTGTACGGCTCACGGTTAGGTTAGGGTTAGGGTAAGGATTAGGGTTAGGGTTAGGGTTAGGGTAAGGTTAAGTATTAGGGTAAGGGTTAGGGTTAGGTTTAGGGTTAGGGTTAGTGTTAGTGTTAGGGTAAGGGTATGGGTTAGGGTTAAGGTTAGGGTTAGGGTTAGGTTTAGGGTTAGGGTTAGGGTTAGGGTAAGCGAAAGGGTTAGGGTTAGGTTTAGGGTTAGGGTTAGGGTAAGGGTTACGGTTAGCGTTAGTGTTATGGTTAGGTTTAAGTTTAGGGTTAGGGTAAGGGTAATGCTTAGGGTTAGGGTCAGGGTTAGGATTAGGGTTGGGGTTAAGGTCAAGTTTAGTGTTAGGGTAAGGGCAAGGGTTAGGTTAGGGTTAGGGTTAGAGTTAGGGTTAGGGTAAGTGTTAGGTTTAGGTTTAGGGTTATGGTTAGGCTTAGGGTTAGGGTTATGGTAGGGGTTAGGGTTAGGGTTAGCGTTAGGGTTAGGGTTAGGGTAAGTGTTAGGTTTAGTTTTAGGGTTATGGTTAGGCTTAGGGTTAGGGTTAGGGTAAGGGTATGTGTTAGGCTTAGGTTTAGGGTTACGGTTAGGGTTAGGGTTAGGGTTAGGTTTAGTGTAAGTGTTAGAGTTAGGTTCAGGGTAATGGTAAGTTTTAGGGTTAGGATTAGGGTTAGGGTTAGGTTTAGGGTAAGAAAAAGGGTTAGGATTTGGGTTAGGGTTAGGTTTAGGATTAGGGTAAGGGTAAGGGTTAGGTTTAGGGTTAGTGTTAGTTGTAGGGTAAGGGTTAGGGTTAGGGTTAGGGTTAGGGTATTGTTTAGGGTACAGGTAAGTGTTAGGGTTATTGTTAGGGTTAGAATAAGTGTAAGGGTTAGGGTTAGGGTTAGGGCTGATGCCGGGGCCAACCGGCAGCAAACCAGGGTTCGCAGATTGGGGTTCCTGAAATAGGGGACAAGGACTAGGAAGAAAAAGAAGAGAGACAGACACACTAGGTCCAGGCAAAGACTGACTAGACTCCGCGTTTATTTTTCCCTCCCCCTTCTTCCCTCCTCCTCTCCCAGGCAACCTCCAGGTGTTACATTCATATGGTAATTCTCAGGTCATTTACATAGAATAGGGCCAGAAAGCAATAAGACAATATAGCCATCGTCTGATGCAAGTCAAGGTACAGTTTGATTCCACTCTGGCTCCCAACATGCTATTATAGGGGTTAGGGTAAGGATAAGTGTTAGGGTTAGGGTTAGGGTTAGGAGAAGTGAAAGGGTTAGGATTAGGGTTAGGATTACGGGTTAGTGTTAGGGTTAGGGTTAGGTTTAGGGTTAGGGTTAGGGTAAGGGTTAGGGTTATTGTTAGGGTAAGGGTAACGGTTAGGGTTAGGGTTAGGGTAAATGTAAGGGTTAGGGTTAGGTTTAGGGTTAAGGTTAGAGTTAGGCTTAGGTTTAGGGATAGCTTTAGGGTTATGGTTAGGGTAGGGTTAAGGGTTAGGGTTAGGGTTATTTTTAAGGTTAGGATTAGGGATCGGGTTATGGTAATTGTTAGAGTTAGGGTTAGGGTAAGGTTTAGTGTTAGGGTTAGGGTAAGTGTTAGAGTTAGGTTTATTGTTAGGGTAAGGTTAAGGGTTAGGGTTAGGGTTAGGGTTAGGGTTAGGTTAAGGGTTAGGGTTAGGGGTTAGGGTTAGGGTTAGGCTTAGGGTAAGTGTTAGGTTAGGGTTAGGGTTAGGGTTAGGGTTAGGGTAAGGGTTAGGCTTAGGGTTAGGTTTAGAGTAAGGGTAATGGTTAGGGTAAGGGTTAGGGTTAGGGTTAGGGTTAGAGTCAGGGTTTGGGTTAGGGTTAGGTTTAGGTTTAGGGTTAGGGTAACGGTAAGGTTAGGGTTAGGGTTAGGGAAATTGTACGGCTCAGGGTTAGGGTTAGGGTTAGGGTAAGGATTAGGGTTAGGGTTAGAGTTAGGGTAAGGTTAAGTGTTAGGGTAAGGGTTAGGGTTAGGTTTAGGTTTAGGGTTAGGGTTAGGGTTACGGTAAGGGTAAGGGTTAGGGTTAAGGTTAGGGTTAGTTTTAGGGTTAGGGTTAGGGTTAGGGTAAGCGTAAGGTTTAGGGTTAGGTTTAGGGTTAGGGTTAGGGTTAGGGTAAGGGTTAGTGTACAGGTAAGGGTTAGGGCTATGGTTAGTGTTAGGGTTAGGTTTAGGGTTAGGGTTAGGGTAAGGGTAATGGT
This sequence comes from Megascapheus bottae, assembly GCF_031878675.1. Taxonomy (NCBI): domain Eukaryota; kingdom Metazoa; phylum Chordata; class Mammalia; order Rodentia; family Geomyidae; genus Megascapheus; species Megascapheus bottae. The sequence continues at coordinate 58,776 of NW_028327485.1, forward strand.
TAGGGTTAGGGTCAGGATTAGGTTTAGGGTTGGGGTTAAGGTTAAGTTCAGTGTTAGGGTAAGGGCAAGGGTTAGGTTAGGGTTAGGCTTAGGGTAAGGATTAGGGTTAGGGTTAGAGTTAGGGTAAGGTTAAGTGTTAGGGTAAGGGTTAGGGTTACGTTTAGGTTTAGGTTTAGGGTTAGGGTTAGGGTAAGGGTAAGGGTTAGGGTTAAGGCTAGGGTTAGGGTTAGTTTTAGGGTTAGGGTTAGGGTTAGGCTAAGCGTACGGGTTAGGGTTAGGTTTAGGGTTAGGGTTAGGGTAAGGGTTAGGTTTAGGGTTAGTCTTAGGGTTAGGTTTAGGTTTAGGGTTAGGGTAAGGGTTAGGGTTAGGGTAAGTGTTAGGGTTAGGTTTAGGGTTATGGTTAGGCTTAGGGTTAGGGTTAGGGTAAGGGTATGTGTTAGGCTTAGGTTTAGGGTTACGGTTAGGTTTAGGGTTAGGGTTAGGTTTAGTGTAAGGGTTAGGGTTAGCTTCAGGGTAATTGTAAGTTTTAGGGTTAGGGTTAGGGTTAGGGTTAGGTTTAGGGTAAGAGAAAGGGTTAGGATTTGGGTTAGGGTTAGGTTTAGGATTAGGGTAAGGGTAAGGGTTAGGTTTAGGGTTAGGGTTAGTTGTAGGGTAAGGTTTAGGGTTAGGGTTAGGGTTAGGGTAGGGGTTAGGGTTAGGGTTAGGGTTAGGATAAGTGTAAGGGTAAGTGTTAGGGTTAGGGTTAGGGTAAGGGTTAGGGTTAGGGTAAGGGTTAGGGTTAGGATTAGGGTTAGAGTTAGAGTTAGGTTTCGCGTTAGGGTAAGGGTAGGGGTTAGGGTTAGGTTTACGGTTAGGCTTAGGATAAGGGTTAGGTTTAGGGGTCAGGGTTAGGGTTAGGGTATGTGTTAGGGTTAGGGTTAGAGTAAGGGTAAGTGTTAGGGTTAGAGTTAGGGTTAGGGTTAGGGTAAGGGTTAGGTTAGGGTTAGGGTTATGTTTAGGGTTAAGGTTAGGGTTAGGTTTAGGGTTAGGGTAAGGGTATGTGTTTGGGTTATGGTTAGGGTTAAGGTTAGGGTTAGGGTTAGCGTTAGGGTAAGGGTAAGGGTTAAGGTTAGGGTTAGGGTTAGGGTTAGGGTTAGGTTAAGGGTTAGGGTTAGTGGTTAGGGTTAGGGTTATGCTTAAGGTAAGGGTTAGGGTTAGGGTTAGGGTTAGAGGTTAGGGTAAGGGTTAGGCTTAGGGTAAGGGTTAGGGTTAGGGTAAGGGTTAGGGTTAGGGTTATGTTTAGGGTTGTGGTTAAGGTTAGGGTTAGGTTTAGGGTAAGGGTAAGTGTTAGGGTTAGGGTTAGGGTTAGGATAAGTGTAAGGGTAAGCGTTAGGGTTAGGGTTAGGGTAAGGGTTAGGGTTAGGGTAAGGGTTAGGGTTAGGATTATGGTTAGGGTTAGAGTTAGGTTTCGCGTTATGGTAAGTATAGGGGTTACGGTTAGGTGTAGGGTTAGGCTTAGGATAAGGGTTAGGGTTAGGGGTTAGGGTTAGGGTTAGGGTATGGGTTGGGGTTAGGGTTAGGGTTAGGGTAAGGGTTAGGTTAGGGTTAGGGTTAGGGTTAGGCTAAGGTTAAGTGTTAGGGTTAGGGTTAGGGTTAGGGTTAGGGTTAGTGTGAGGGTAAGGGTTAGGATTAGCGTTAGGTTTAGGGTTGGGGTTAAAGTTAGGTTTAGGTTCGGGTAAGGGTAATCGTTAGTGTTAGGGTTAGGATTATGGTAAGTGTTAGGTTTAGGGTTAGGGTTAGGGTAAGTGTAAGGTTTAGGGTTATGTTTAGGGTAAGGGTAAGGGTTAGGGTTAGGGTTAGTGTTAGGGTTAAGGGTTAGGGTTAGGGTTAGGTTTAGGGTTAGGGTTAGGTTTACGGTAAGGGTAAGTGTTAGAGTTAGTGTTAAGGGTAGGGAAAGGGTAAGGGTTAGCGTTAGGGTTAGGGTTAGGGTAAGGATTAGGGTTAGGTTTAGGGTTAGGGTAAGGGTTTGGGTTAGGGTTAGCATTAAGGTTAGGGTTAGGGTTAGGGTAATGGTAAGGTTAGGGTTAGAGTTTGGGTTAGGGTAAGGGTAAAGGTTAGGGTTAGAGTTAGGGTTAACGTTAGGGTTAGAGTTAGGGTAAGGGTTAGGGTTAGGGTTAGGGTTAGGGTTAGGGCCAGGGTTAGGGTTACGGTAAGGGTTAGGTTTAGGGTTTGGGTTAGGTTTAGGTTTAGGGTTATGGTTAGGATTAGGTTAAGGGTAAGGGTTAGGGTTAAGGTTAGGGTTAGAGTTAGGATTAGGGTTAGGGTTACGGTAAGGATAAGGGTTACGGTTAGTTTTAGGGTTAGGGTTAGCGTAAGGGTAAGGCTTAGGTTTTGGGTTAGGGTTAGGATTAGGGTTAGGGTAAGGATAAAGGTAAGGTTTAAGGTTAGGGCTGGGTTAGGGGTAGGGTTGAGGTTATAGTTATTGTTAGGGTAAGGGTAAGGGTTAGTGTTAGGTTTAATGTTACGGTTAGGGAAAGGGTAAGGATAATGTTTAGGGTTAGGGTTAGGGTAAGGGTAAGCGTTACGTTTAGTATTAGGTTTAGGAAAAGGGTAAGGGTTAGGGTTATGTTAGGGTTAGGGTTAGGGTTAGGGTAGGGTTAGGGCAAGTGTAAGGGTTAGGGTTAGGGTTAGGGTTAGGTTTAGGGTTGGGGTTAAGGTTGGGGTTAGGGTTAAGGTAAGGGTAAGGGTTACTGTTGGGGTTAGGGTTAGGGTAAGGGTTAGGGTTAGGATTAGGGTTATGTTTAGGGTTAAGGTTAGGGATAGGTTTAGGGTTAGGGTAAGGGTATGTGTTTGGGTTATGGTTAGGGTTAAGGTTAGGGTTAAGGTAAGGGTAAGGGTTAGGGTTAGGGATAGGGTTATGGTTAGGGTAAGGGTTATGGTTAGGGTTAGGTTTAGGGTTAGGGTTAGGGTAAGGCTAAGTGTTAGAGTTAGGGTTAGGGTTAGGGTTAGCGTTAGGGTAAGGGTAAGGGTTAGGGTTAGGGTTAGGGTTAGGTTTAGGATTAGGGTAAGGGTAAGGATTATGGTTAGGGTTAGGGTTAGGTTAAGGTTAAGGCTTAGGGGTTAGGGTATTGTTAGGGATAGGGTAAGGGTTAGGGTTACGGTTAGGGTTAGGGTAAGGGTTAGGTTTAGAGTTAGGGTAAGGGTAAATGTTAGGGTTAGGCTAAGGGTTAGGGTTAGGGTTAGGGTTAGGGTAAGGGTAATTGTTAGGGTTACGGTATGGGTTAGGGTTAGGGTTAGGTTTAGGGTAAGAGTAAGTGTTAGGGTTAGGGTTAGTGTTAGGGTAAGTGATAGGGTAAGGGTTAGTGCTAGGTTTAGGGTTGGGGTTAAGGTTAGGGTTAGGGTTAGGGTAAGGGTTAGGGTTAGCGTTAGGGTAAGTGTTAGGGTTAGTGTGAGGGTAAGGGTTAGGGTTACGGTTAGGGTTTGGGTTAGGGGTTAGCGTGAGCGTTAGGGTTATCGTTAGGGTTAGAGTTAGGGCCAGGGTTAGGGTTAGAGTAAGGGTTAGGTTTAGGGTTAGGTTTAGGGTAAGTGTTAGGGTAAGTGTTAGGGTGAGGGTTAGAGTTAGGTTTAGGGTTAGGGCAAGTGTTAGGGTAAGGGTTAGGGTTAGTTTTAGGTTTCAGGTTGGGGTAAAGTTTAGGGTTAGGGTTAGGGTAAGGGTAATGGTTAGGGTTAGGTTTAGGGTAAGTGTTAGGGTTAGGGTTAGGGTTAGGGTAAGGGTATGGTTTAGGGATAGGGTTAGGGTTAGGGGTTAGGGTTAGGTTTAGGTTTAGGGTTAGTTTTAGGGTTAGGGTTAGGGTAAGGGAAAGTGTTAGGGTTAGGGTTAGGTTTAGGTTTAGGGATAGGGTTAGGTTTAGGGTTAGTGTTAGGGTAAGGGTAAGGGTTAGGTTTAGGGCTAGGTTTAGGGTTAGCGTAAGGGTAAGGTTTAGGGTTAGGTTTAGGGTTTGGTTAGGGTAAGGGTATGTGTTAGGTTTAGGTTTAGGGTTGGGGTTAGGGTTAGGGTTAGGGTTAGCGTTAGGGTAAGGTTAAGTGTTAGGGTTAGGGTTAGGGTTAAGGTAACGGTAAATGTTAGGGTTAGGGTTAGTGTTAGGTTTAGGGTAAGGGTTAGGGTTAGGTTTAGAGCAATGGTAAGATTTATGGTTAGGGTTAGCGTTAGGGTAAGGGTAAGTGTTAGGGTTAGGGTTAGGGTAAGGTTTAAGGTAAGGGTAAGGGTTCGGGTTAGGGTTAGGGTTAGGTTTAGGATTAGGGTAAAGGTAAGGGTTAGGTTTAGGGTTAGGTTTAGGTTTAGGTTTTGGGTAAGGGTAAGAGTTAGGGTAAGGGTTAGGGTTAGGGTTAGGTTTAGGGAAAGGGTAAGGGTTAGGATTAGGATTAGGGTTAGGGTTAGTGTAAGGTTTAAAGTTAGTATTAGGTTTAGGGTAAGGGTGAGGGTTAGGGTTAGCATTAAGTTTAGGGTTAGGGTTAGGGTAAGGGTAAGGGTTAGGGTTAGAGTTTGTGTTAGGGTAAGGGCAAGGGTTAATGTTAGGGTTAGTGTTAGGATTAAGGTTAGGGTTAGGGTTAGGGTAAGGGTAAGGGTTAGGCTTAGGGTTAGGTTCAGGGTTACGGTTAGGGTAAGTGTTAGGGTTAGGGTTATGGTTAGGTTTAGGGTTATGGTTAGGGTTAGTGTAAGTGTTAGGGTAAGGTTTAGCGTTAGGTTTAGGTTTAGGGTAAGTGTTAGCGTAATGTTTAGGCTTAGGTTTAGGTTTAGGGTTGGCGTTAGGGTTAGGGATAGGGTTAGAGTTAGGTTTAGGGTTAGATTTAGGGTTAGGGTTAGGGTAAATGCAAGGGTTAGGTTTAGGGTTAAGGTTAGGGTTAGGCTTAGGTTTAGGGTTAGTTTTAGGGTTAGGGTTAGGGTAAGGGTAAGGGTAAGGGTTAGGGTTAGGGTTAGTGTTAGGTTTAGGGTTAGGGTAGGGTAAGGGTAAGGTTTAGGGTTAGGGTTAGGGTTAGTGTTAGAGTTAGGTTTAGGGTTAGGGTAAGGGTAAGGGTTAGTGTTAGTTTTAGGGTTAGGTTAAGGGTTAGGGTTAGGCGTTCGCGTTAGGGTTAGGCTTAGGGTAATGGTTAGGGTTAGGGTTAGGGTTAGGGTAAGGGTAAGTGTTAGGGTGATAGTTAGGGTTATGGTTAGTATAAGGGTTAGGATTGGGGTTATGGTTAGGGTTAGGGTAAGGGTAAGTGTTAGGGTTAGGATTAGGGTTAGGGTTAGGGTTAGGGTAAGGGTTAGGGTTAGGGATATGTTTAGGGTTGGGGTAAAGTTTAGGGTTAGGGTTAGGGTTAGGGTTAGGGTTAGGGTTAGGTTTAGGGTAAGCGTAAGGTTTAGGGTTAGGTTTAGGGTTTTGTTAGGGTAAGGGTTAGGGTTAGTGTTAGGGTTAGTGTTAGGGTTTAGTTTAGTGCTAGGGTTAGGGTTAGGGTTAGGGTTAGTGTGAGAGTAAGGTTTAGGGTTAGCGTTAGGTTTAGGGTTGGGGTTAAAGTTAGGTTTAGGTTCAGGTAAGGGTAAGGGTTAGGGTTAGGGTTAGGATTATGGGAAGTGTTAGCTTTAGGGTTAGGGTTAGGGTTAGGGTTAGTGTTAGGGGTTAGGGTTAGGGATAGGGTTAGGTTTTGGGTTAGGGTTAGGGTAAGTGTAAGGTTTAGCGTTATTGTTAGGGTAAGGGTAAGGGTTAGGGTTAGGGTTAGTGTTAGTGTTAAGGGTTAGGGTTAGGTTTAGGTTTAGGGTTAGGGTAAGGGTTAGGGTTAGGCTTAGCATTAAGGTTAGGGTTAGGGTTAGGGTAAGGGTAAGGTTTAGGGTTAGAGTTTGGGTTAGGGTAAGGGTAAAGGTTAGGATTAGAGTTAGGGTTAAGGTTAGGGTTAGGGTTAGGGTAAGGGTAAGGGTTAGGGTTAGGGTTAGGGTTAGGGCCAGGGTTAGGGTTAGGGTAAGGGTTAGGTTTAGGGTTTGGGTTAGGTTTAGGTTTAGGGTTAAGGTTAGGATTAGGGTAAGGGTAAGTGTTAGGGTTAAGGTTAGGGTTAGAGTTAGGATTAGGGTTAGGGTTACGGTAAGGATAAGGGTTACGGTTTGGTTTAGGGTTAGGGTTAGGGTAAGGGTAAGGCTTAGGTTTAGGGTTAGGGTTATGGTTAGGGTTTGTGTAAGGATAAAGGTAAGGTTTAAGGTTAGGGCTGGGTTAGGGTTAGGGTTAGGGTTGAGGTTAGAGTTATTGTTAGGGTAAGGGTAAGGGTTAGTGTTAGGTTTAATGTTAAGGTTAGGGTAATGGTAAGGATAATGGTTAGGGTTAGGTTTAGGGTAAGGGTAAGGGTTAGGGTTAGTATTAGGGTTAGGAAAAGGGAAAGGGTTAGGGTTATGTTAGGGTTAGGGTTAGGGTTAGGGCAAGGGTAAGGGTTAGGGTTAGGGTTAGGGTTAGGTTTAGGGTTGGGGTTAAGGTTGGGGTTAGGGTTAGGGTAAGGGTAAGGGTTACTGTTGGGGTTAGGCTTAGGGTAAGGGTTAGGGTTAGGATTAGGGTTATGTTTAGGGTTAAGGTTAGGGTTAAGTTTAGGGTTAGGGTAAGGGTATGTGTTTGGATTATGGTTAGGGTTAAGGTTAGGGTTAGGGTTAGCGTTAGGGTAAGGTTAAGGGTTAGGGTTAGCGTTACGGTAAGGGTAAGGGTTAGGGTTAGGGATAGGGTTATGGTTAGGGTAAGGGTTATGGTTAGGGTTAGGTTTAGGGTTAGGTTAAGTGTTAGGGTTAGGGTTAGGGTTAGGGTTAGGGTTAGGGTTAGTGTTAGGATAAGGGTAAGGGTTAGAGTTAGGTTTAGGGTTAGGGTAAGGGTAAGGGTTATGTTTAGGGTTAGGGTTAGGTTAAGGTTAAGGCTTAGGGGTTAGGGTAGGGTCAGGGTTAGGGTAAGGGTTAGGGTTACGGTTAGGGTTAGGGTAAGGGTTAGGGTTAGGGTTAGGGTAAGGGTAATTTTTAAGGTTAGGGTAAGGGTTAGGGTTAGGGTTAGGGTTAGGGTAAGGGTAATTGTTAGGGTTAGGGTTGGGTTAGGGTTATGGTATGGGTGAGGGTTAGGGTTAGGGTTAGGGTAAGAGTAAGTGTTAGGGTTAGGGTTAGTGTTAGGGTAAGTGATAGGGTAAGGGTTAGTGTTAGGTTTAGGGTTGGGGTTAAGGTTAGGGTTAGGGTGAGGATAAGGTTTAGGGTTAGCGTTAGGGTAACTGTTAGGGTTAGTGTAAGGGTAAGGGTTAGGGTTACGGTTAGGGTTAGGGTTAGGAGTTAGCGTGAGCGTTAGGGTTAGGGTTAGGGTTAGAGTTAGGGCCAGGGTTAGGGTTAGGGTAAGGGTTAGGTTTAGGGTTAGGTTTATAGTTAGGGTTAGGGTTAGCGTTAGGGTAAGTGTTAGGGTGAGGTTTAGGGTTAGGTTAGGGTTAGGGTAAGTGTTAGGGTAAGGGTTAGGGGTAGGGTTAGGTTTCGGGTTGGGGTAAAGTTTAGGGTTAGGTTTAGGGTAAGGGTAATGGTTAGGGTTAGGTTTAGGGTAAGCGTTAGGGTTAGGGTTAGGTTTAGGGTTAGGGTAAGGGTATGATTTAGGGATAGGGTTAGGGTTAGGGGTTAGGGTTAGGGTTAGGTTTAGGGTTAGTTTTAGGGTTAGGGTTAGGGTAAGGGAAAGTGTTAGGGTTAGGTTTAGGTTTAGGGATAGTTTTAGGTTTAGGGTTAGTGTTAGGGTAAGGGTAAGGGTTAGGGTTAGGGTTAGGTTTAGGGTTAGCGTAAGGGTAAGGGTTAGGGTTAGGTTTAAGGTTAGGGTTAGGGTAAGGGAATGGGTTAGGTTTAGGGTTAGGGTTGGGGTTAGGGTTAGGGTTAGGGTTAGCGTTAGGGTAATATTAAGTGTTAGGGTTAGGGTTTGGGTTAAGGTAACAGTAAAGTTAGGGTTAGGGTTAGTGTTACGTTTAGGGTTAGGGTTAGGGTTAGGATTAGAGTAATGGTAAGATTTAGGGTTAGGATTACGGTTAGGGTTAGGGTAAGGGTAAGGGTTAGGGTTAGGGTTAGGTTTAGGTTTAGGGTAAGGTAAGGGTTAGGGTAAAGGTTAGGGTTAGGTTTAGTGTAAGGGTTAGGGTTAGGGTTAGGTTTAGGGAAAGGGTAAGGGTTAGGATTAGGGTTAGGGTTAGGGTTAGTGGAAGGTTTAGAGTTAGGATTAGTGTTAGGGTAAGGGAGAGGGTTAGGGTTAGCATTAAGTTTAGGGTTAGGGTTAGGGTAAGGGTAAGGGTTAGGGTTAGGGTTTGTGTTAGGGTAAGGGCAAGGGTTAATGTTAGGGTTAGTGTTAGGATTAAGGTTAGGGTTAGGCTTAGGGTAAGGGCAAGGGTTAGGGTTAGGGTTAGGTCCAGGGTTAGGGTTAGGGTAAGTGTTAGGATTAGGGTTAGGGTTAGGTTTAGGGTTATGGTTAGGGTTAGGGTTAGTGTAAGTGTTAGGGTAAGGGTTAGCATTAGGTTTAGGGTTAGGGTAAGTGTTAGGGTAATGGTTAGGCTTAGGGTTAGGTTTAGGGTTGGCGTTAAGTTTAGGGTTAGGGTTAGGGTAATGGTAATGGTTAGGGTTAGGTTTAGGGTAAGTGTTAGGGTTAGGGTTAGGGTTAGGATTACGGTTAGGGTAAGGGTTAGGGTTAGGGTTAGTGTTAGGGTAAGGGTTAGGGTTAGGGTAATGTTTAGGGTTGGGGTAAAGATTAGGGTGAAGTTTAGGGTAAGCGTAAGGGTTAGGGTTAGGTTTAGGGTTAGGGTAAATGTTAGGGTTACGGTTAGGGTTAGGGTTATGGTTAGGGTAACGGTAAGGTTTAGGGTTAGGGTTAAGGTTAGGGTTAGGGGTTAGGGTTAGGGTTAGGGTTAGGTTTAGGTTTAGGGTAGGGTAAGGGTAAGGTTTAGGGTTAGGGTTAGTGTTAGTGTTATGGTTAAGGTTAGGGTTAGGGTTAGTTTTAGGTTTTGGGTTAGGGTTAGGTTTAGGGTTAGGGTTAGGGTAAGAGTTAGGGTAAGGGTTAGGGTTAGGTTAAAGGTAAGTGTTAGGGTTAGGGTTAGGGTTAGGTTTAGTGTTAGGGTAAGGGTTAGGGTTAGGGTTAGTTTTAGTGTTGGGGTTAAGGTAAGGGTTAGGTTTAGGGTAAGGGTAAGGGTTATGGTTAGGGTTAGGGTTAGGGTAAGGGTTAGTGTTAGGTTTAGGGTCAGGGTTAAGGTTAGGGTAAGTGTATGGTTTAGGGTTAGGGTTTGGGTAAGGTTAAGGTTTAGGTTAGGGTTAGTGTTAGTGTTAGAGTTAGGTTTAGGGTTAATTTCAGGTTTTGGGTTAGGGTTAGGTTGAGGGTTAGGGTTAGGGTAAGGGTAAGTGTTAGAGTTAGGGTTAGGGTTAGGGAATGGTTAAGGGTTAGGGTTAGGGTTAGGGTAATGTTTAGCGTTAGGTTCAGGGTTAGGGTAAGGGTTAGGGTTAGTGTTAGGGTTAACATTAGGTTGAGGGTTAGGGTTAGGGTTAGGGTAAGGTTAAGGGTTAGGGTTACGGTTAGAGTTAGGTTTAGGGTTAGGTTTAGGGTTAGGGTTAAGGTTAGGGTAAGGATAAGAGTAAGGTTTAAGTGTAGGGCTGGGTTAGGGTTAGGTTCGGGTAAAGGTTAGGGTTAGGGTTAGGGTTATTGTAAGGGTTAGGGTTAGGTTTACGGTTAGTGTTAGGGTACGGGTAAGGGTAAGGGTTAGGGTTAGGTTTACGGTTAGGGTTAGGGTTAGGATTAGGGGTTATGGTTAGGGTAAGGGTTAGGGTTAGGTTAGGGTTAGGGTTAGGTTTAGGGTTAGGGTTAGGGTAAGGGTAAGGTTTACTGTTAGGGTTAGGGTTAGGTTTAGGGTAAGGGTGAGGGTTAGTGTTAGGGTTAGGGTAAGGGTAAGTGTTATGGTTAGGGTTAAGGTTAGGGTAAGGGTTAGGGTTAGGGTTAGGGTTAGGGTTATGTTTAGGGTTAGGGTTAGGGTTAGGGTAAGGGTTAGGGTTAGGGTTAGGTTTAGGGTTAGGGTAAGGGTAAGTGTTAGGGTTAGGGATAGGTTTAGTGTTATTATAAGCGTAAAGGGTAGGGTTAGTGTTAGGGTTAGGGTTAGCGTTAGGGTAAGGGTAAGGGATGGGTTAGGGGTAGGTTTAAGGTAAGGGTAAGGGTTAGGGTTAGGGTTAGAATTATGGTTAGGTTAAGGGTTAGGGTTAGGGTTAGGTTTAGGGTTAGTTTCAGGGTTAGGGTAAGGGTGTTAGCGTTAGGATTAGGGTTAGGGTTAGTGTTAGGATAAGGGTTAGGGTTAGGGTTACGTTTAGGATTAGGGTTAGGGTTAGGGTAAGTGTTATGGTTAGGTTTAGGGTTAGGGTAAGGATAAGTGTTAGGGTTAGGGATAGGTTTAGTGTTATTATAAGCGTAAAGGGTAGGGTTAGGGTTAGGGGTTAGGGTTAGGGTTAGGTTTAGGTTTAGGGTTAGGTTTAGACTTAGGGTCAGGGTAAGATTAAGGGTTATGTTTAGGGTTAGGGTTATTTGTTAGGGTTAGGGTTAGGGTTAATGTTAGGTTTAGGGTTAGGGTTAGGTTAGGGTAAGGTTTCGGGTTAGGGTTAGGTTTAGGGTTAGGTTTAGGGAAAGGGTAAGTGTTAGAGTTAGGGTTAGGGTTAGGGAAAGGGTAAGGGTTAGGGTTAGGGTTAGGGTTAGGGTTAGGGTAAGGATTACTGTTAGATTTAGCGTTAGGGTAAGGGTTAGGGTTACGTTTAGCATTAAGGTTAGGGTTAGGGTTAGGGTAAGGGTTAGGGTTAGGGTTAGGTTTAGGGTTAGGGTTAGGGTTAGATATAGGGTTAGGTTTAGTGTTAGAATTAGAGTAAGTGTAAGGGTTAGGGTTAAGGTTAGGGTTAGAGTTAGAATTAGGGTTAGGTTTAGGGTTAGGGTTAGGGTTAGTGGAAGGATAAAAGTAAGGTTTAAGGTTAGGGCTGGTTAGGGTTAGGATTAGGGTTAAGGTTAGGGTTAGGGTAAGGGTAAGGGTTAGGGTTAGGGTTAGGGTTAGGGTTAGGATACGAGTAAGGGTAAGGTTTAGGGTTAGAGTTAGGTTTAGGGTTAGGGTTAGGGTTAATGTTAGGGTTAGGTTAAGGGTTAGGGTTAGGATTAGGGTTAGGGTTAGGTTAAGAGTTAGGGTTAGGTTAGCGTTAGGGTTATGCTTAGGGTAGGGTTAGGGTTAGGGTAAGGGTAAGGTTTAGGGTTAGGGTTAGGTTTAGGTTTAGGGTTGTGGTTAAGGTTAGGTTAGGGTTAGGGTAAGGGTAAGGGTTAGGGTTAGGGATAGGGTTGGGATAAAGGTTAGGGTTAAGTTTAGGGTAAGGGTAAGGGTTAGGGTTAGGTTTAGGGTTAGGATTAGGGTTAGGTTAGGGTTAGGGTTAGGGTTACTGTTAGGGTTGGGTAAGGGTATGTGTTAGGGTTAGGTTTAGGGTTAGGGTTAGCGTTAGGGTTAGGGTTAGGTTAAGTGTAAGTGTTATGGTTAGGTTTAGAGTTAGGGTAAGTTTTAGGGTTACGGTTAGGGTTAGGGTTAAGGTTAGGTAAGGGTTAGGGTTAGGGTTAGGGTTAGGGTTAAGGTAAGGGTAAGGTTTAGGGTTAGGGTTAGGGTTATGGTTAAGGTAAGGGTTAGAGTTAGGATTAGGGTAAGGGTACGTGTTAGGTTTAGTGTTAGGGTTAGGGTTAGTGTTAGGATAAGGGTAAGGGTTAGGGTTAGGTTTAGGGTTTGGGTTAGGGTAAGGGTTAGTTTGAGGGTTAGGTTTAGGGTTAGGGTAAGGTTAAGTGTTAGGTTTAGGGATAGAGTTAGTGTTAGGATAACGGTAAGGGTTAGGGTTAGGGTTAGGGTTAGAGGTTAGGGTTAGGGTTAGGGTGAGGGTTAGGTTTAGGGTTAGGGTAACGGTAAGTGTTAGGGTTAGGGATAGGGTTAGTGTTAGGATAAGTGTAAGGGTTAGGGTTAGGGTTAGGGATAGGTTTAGGATGAGCGCTAAGTTTAGGGTTAGGGTTAGGTTTAGGGTTAGGGTTTTGGTAAGGGTAACCGTTAGGGTTAGTGTTAGGGTTAGAAAAAGTGTAAGGGTTAGGGTTAGGTTAGGGTTAGGGTTTAGGTTTAGGGTTAGGGTTAGGATTAGGGTTAGGGTTAGGGTAATGTAAGGGTTAGTGTTAGGTTTAGCGTTAGCGTTAGTGTTAGGTTTAGTGTTCGGGTTAAGGTAAAAGGAAGGATTAGGGTTCGGGTTAGGGTTAAGTTTTGGGTTAGTGTTAGGTTTAGGGCTAATACGGTTAGGGTTAGGAGGGTATGTGTTAGGGTTAGGATTAGGGTTAGGGATAATGTTAGGTTTAGCGTTAGGGTAAGGTTGAATGTTAGGGTTAGGTTTAGGTTTAGGGTTAGGGTTAGGGGTTAGGGTTAGGGTTAGGTTTAGGGTTAGTGGTAAGGTAAGGGAAAGGGTTAGGGTTAGGGTTAGGGGTTAGGGTTAGGGTTAGGGTTAGGGTAACAGTAAGGTTTAGGGTTAGGTTTAGGGTTAGGTTTTAGGGTTAATGTTAGGTTTAGGGTTAAGGTAAGGGTAAGGGTTAGGTTTACTGTTAGGGTTTTGGTTAGGGTTAGGGTAACGGTTAGGGTTAAGGTTCCGGTTAGGGTTAGGTTTAGGGTTTGGTTTAGGGTAAAGGTTAGGGTTAGGGTTAGGTCCAGGTTTAGGGTTAGGTTTAGGGTTAGGGTTACGGTTATGGTAAGGGTTAAGGGTACAGTAAGGGTAAGGGTTAGATTTAGGGTAAGGGTTAGGGTTAGGCATAGGGTTAGGGTTTGGTTTAGGGTTAGGTTTATGGTAAGGGTAAGGGTTAGGGTTAGGGTTAGGGCTAGGTGTAGGGTTGTCGTTAAGGTTAGTATTAGGGTTAGGGTAAGGGTAAGAGTTAGGGTTAGGGTAATGGTTAGGGTTAAGTTTAGGTTTCGCCTTAGGGTAAGTGTTAGGGATAGGGTTAGGATTAGGGTTAAGGTTAGGGTTAGGGTTAGGGTTAGGGTAAGGGTAAGGGTTAGGGTTAGGGTTAGGTTTATGTTTAGGGTTACGGTTAGGGTTAGGGTTAGGGTAAGGGTATGTGTTAGGGTTAGGGTTAGGGTTAAAGTTAGGTTTAGGGTTAGCGTTAGAGTAAGGGTAAGGTTTAGGGTAAGGGTTAGGGTTAGGGTTAAGGTTAGGGTTAGGGTTAGGATTAGGGTTAGGGTTTGGTTTAGGGTTAGGGTAAGGGTTAGGGTTAGAGTTAGGGTTAAGGTTAGGGTTAGGTTTAGATTTAGGTTTAGGGTTTGGGGTAGGGTTAGGGTAAGGGTAAGTGTTAGGGTTCGGATTAGGATTAGGGCTAGGGTTAGGGTAAGGGTAAGGGTTAGGTTTAGGGTTATGTTTAGAGGTTAGGGTTAGGATTACAGTTTGGTTTATGTTAGGGTTAGGGAAGGGTAAGGGTTAGGGTTAGAGTTTGGGTTAGGTTTAGGTTTAGGGTTAGGGTTAGGGTAAGTGTAAGGTTTAGGGTTAGGTTTAGGGTAAGGTTTAGGGTTAGGGCAAGTGTTAGGGTAGGGTTAGGGTAAGGGTAAGGGTTAGCGTTAGGGTTAGGGTTAGGTTTTGCGTTGGGGTTAAGGTTTGGGTTAGGGTTATGGTAAGGCTTAGGGTTAGGGTTAGGGTAAGCGTTAGGGTTAGGGTGAGCATTAAGGTTAGGGTTAGGGTTAGTGTAAGGGTAAGGGTTAGGGTTAGGGTTAGGGTTAGGGGTACGTTTAGGATTTGGGTTAGGGTAAGGGTAAGGGTTAGGGTTAGGGTTAGGGTAAGGGTGAGGTTTAGTGTTCGGATTAGTGGTAGGGTTAGGGTAAGCGTTAGGGTTAGGGTGAGCATTGTGGTTAGGGTTAGGGTTAGGGTAAGGGTATGGGTTAGGGTTAGGGTTAGGGTTAGGGTTATGTTCAGAGTTACGGTTAGGGTTAGGGTTAGGGTAAGAGTATGTATTAGGGTTAGGGTTAGGGTTAAGGTTAGGGTTAGCGTTAGGGTAAGGGTAAGATTTAGGTTTATGGTTAGGGTTAGGGTTAAGGTTGGGGTTAGTGTTAGGATTAGGGTTAGGGAATGGATAATGGTTAGTGTTAGGGGTAGGGTTAGGGTTTGGGTTAGGGTTAGGGTAAGGATTAGGTTTAGGGTTAGGGTTAGGTTAAGGGTTAAGGTTAGGGTTAGGTTTAGCATTAAGGTTAGGGTTAGGGTTAGCGTAAGGGTTAGGGTTAGGGTTAGGGTTAGGAGTTAGGGTTATGGTTAGGTTTAGGGTTAGAGTTAGGGTAAGGGTAAGGGTTAGGTTTAGGGTTAGGTATAGGGTTAGTTTTAGGGTTACGGTTAGGGTAAGTGTTAGGGATAGAGTTAGGATTAGGGTTAAGGTTAGGGTTAGGGTTAGGGTTAGGGGAAGGGTAAGGGTTAGGGTTAGGGTTAGGTTTATGTTTAGTGTTACGGTTAGGGTTAGGGTTAGGGTTAGGGTAAGGGTATGTGTTAGGGTTAGGGTTAGGGTTAAAGTTAGGTTTAGGGTTAGCGTTAGAGTAAGGGTAAGTGTTAGGGTAAGGGTTAGGGTTAGGGTTAAGGTTAGGGTTAGTGTTAGGATTAGGGTTATGGTTTGGTTTAGGGTTAGGTTTAGGGTTAGGGAAAGGATAAGGGTTAGGGTTAGGGTTAGGTTTAGGGTAAGGGTAAGAGTTAGCATGAGGGTTAGGGTTAGGGTTAAGGTTAGGGTTCGGGTTAGGGTAAGGGTAAGGGTTAGGGTTAGGGATAGGGTTATGGTTGAGGTTAGGGAAAGGCTTATGGTTAGTGTTAGGGTAAGGTAAATTTTAGGATTAGGTTTAGGTTTAGGGTTAGGTTAAGCGTTATTTTTAGGGTAAGGGTAAGGGTTAGGGTTAGGGTTAGGGATAGGTTTAGGGTTGGCGTTAAGGTTAGGTTTAGGTTTAGGGTAAGGTTAAGGATTAGGGTTAGGATTAGGGGTTAGGGTTAGGGTTAGGGTAAGGTTTAGGGTTAGGGTTACGGTTAGGGTTACATTAAGTGTAAGTGTTAGGGTTAGGTTTAGGTTTAGGGTTAGGGTAAGGGTAAGGCTTAGGGTTAGGGTTAGTGTTTGGTTTAGGGTTGAGGTTAAGGTTAGGATTAGCGTTATTGTAAGGGTAAATGTTAGGGTTAGGGTAAGTGTAGGGTTAGGGTTAGGGTTAGCATTAGGGTAAGGGTTAGGGTTAAGTTTAGGGTTAGGATTAGGTTTAGGGTTAGGGTAAGGGTAAAGGTTATGGTTAGGGTTAGGGTTAGGATTGGGGTTAAGTTTGGGTTAGGGTTAGGGTAACTGTGAGGGTTAGGGCTAGGGTTAGATTTAGGATAAGGGTTAGAGTTAGGTTTAGGGTTAGGGTTCGATTTAGGGCTGCGGTTAGGGTTAGGGTTAGGGTTAGGGTAAGAGTTAGGTTTAGGATTAGGGTAAGGGTAAGTGTTAGGGTTAGGGTTAGGGTTAGGGTAAGGGTTAGGGTTAGGGTTAGGGTTAGGGTTAGGGTAAGGGTAAGAGTTAGGGTGAGGTTTAGGGTTAGGGTTAAGGTTACAGTTAGGGTTAGGGTAAGGGTAAGGGTTAGGGTTAGGGATAGGGTTATGGTTGGGGTAGGGTAAGGGTTATTGTTAGGGTTAGGGTAAGGTAAGGTTTAGGGTAGGGTTAGGGTTAGGGTTAGGGTTAGGATTAGGATTAGGGTTAGGTTTAGGGTTAGGGTTAGGGTTAGGTTTAGGGTTAGGGTTAGGGTAAGTGTAAGGGTTAAGGTTATCGTTAGGTTAGGGTTAGGTTTAGGGTTAGGGTAAGGGTGACTGTTAGGGTTAGGGTTAGGGTTAGGGTTAGGATTATGGTTAGGGTCAGGGTTAGGGTTAGGTTTAGGGTTAGGGTTAGGGTAAGTGTAAGGGTTAAGGTTATCGCTAGGGTTAGGGTTAAGTTTAGGGTTAGGGTAAGGGTGAGTGTTAGGGTTAGGGTTAGGGTAAGGATTATGGTTAGGATTAGGGTAAGGTTTAGGGTTAGGTTTGTGGTTGGGGATAAGGTTAGAGTTAGAGTTAGGGTAAGGTTAAGGGTTAGGGTTAGGGTTAGGGTTAGGGTAAGTGTTAGGGTAAGGTTTAGGGTTAAGGTTAGGTTTAGAGTTGGCGTTAAGGTTAGGGTTAGGGTTAATTAGGGTTAGGGTTAGGGTAAGGATTAGGGTTAGGGTTAGGGTTAGTGTTAGGGTTAGGGTTAGGGTAACAGTAAGGGTTAGGGTTAGGGTTAGGGTTAGGTTTAGGGTTAGGATCGGGTTAGGTTAGGGTTAGGGTTATGGTAAGGATTAGGTTTAGGGTTAGGGTAAGGGTTAGGGTTAGGGATAGCGTTAGGGTTAGCATTAAGGTTAGGGTCAGGGAAAGGATAAGGATTAGGGTTAGAGTTAGGGTTAGGGTAAGGGTAAGGGTAAGAGTTGGGATGAGGGTCTACGGTTAGGTTAAGGTTAGTGTTCGGGATAGGGTAACTGTAAGGGTAGGGTTAGGGATAGGGTTATGATTGGGGTTAGGGAAAGGCTTATGTTTAGGGTTAGGGAAAGGAAAATTTTAGGGTTAGTTTTTGGGTTATGGTTAGGTTAAGGTTTGGGTTAGGGTAAGGGTAAGGGTAAGGGTTAGAGTTAGAGATAGGTTTAGGTTTGGCGTTAAGGTTAGGTTTAGGTTTAAGGTAAGGGTAAGGATTAGGCTAAGGGTTAGGGGTTAGGGTTAGGGTTAGGGTTAGGGTAAGGGTTAGGGTTAGGGTTATGGTTAGGGTTACGGTAAGGGTAAGTGTTAGGGTTAGGGTTAGGGTTAGGGTTAGGATTAGGGTAAGGGTAAGGGTTATGGTTAGGTTTAGGGTTAGGTTTAGGGTTGAGGTTAAGGTTAGGGTTAGCGTTAGGGTTTGGGAAAGGTTAGGGTTAGGTTTAGGGTAAGCTTATGGTTTTGTTTTAGGGTTAGGGTATGGTTAGTTTTCGGTTTAGGTGAAGGCTTAGGTTTAGGTGTAGGGTTAGGATTAGGATAAGCGTTAGGGTTAGGGGAAGGGTAAGTTTTAGGGTTAGGGTTAGGTTTAAGTTTGGGGTTAAGGTTAGGATTAGGGTTAGGGTAAGGGTAAGGGTTAGGGTTAGGGTAGGTTAGACTAAGTGTTAGGGTTAGGGTTAGGGTTAGGGTAAGGGTAAGGGTTGGTGTTAGGTTATGGTTAGGGTAAATGTTAGAGTTACGGTTAGAGTTAGGGATATTTTAAGGGTAAGGGTTAGGGTTAAGTTTAGGGTTAGGGTTAGGGTTAGGGTAAGGGAAAGGGTTAGGTTTAGGTGTAGGCTTAGGGTAAGGGTAAGGGTTAGGGTAAGGTTTGGTTTAGGGTTAGGGTTAGGGTAAGGGTTAGGTTAGAGTTAGGGTTATGGTAAGGGTTAGAGTTAGGTTTAGGGTTAGGGTTAAGGGTTAGGCTTAGGGTTACGGTTAGGGTAAGTGTTAGGGTTAGGGTTAGGGTAATGGTTAGGGTAAGGGTTAGGATTAGGATTAGCTTTAGGGTAGGGGTTAGGGTTAGGGTTAGGTTTAGGGTTGGGGTAAGGTTGGGTTTAGGGTTATGGTAGGTTTAATTATTAGGGTTAGGGTTAGGGTTAGGGTTATGCTTAGAGTTAGGCTTAGGGTTAGGATTAGGGTTAGGTTTAGGGTTAGGGTAAGGTTATGTGTTAGGGTTAGGGTTAGGGTTAGGATAAGTGTTAGGGTTAGGTTTAGGGTTATGGTTAGGGTAAGGGTAAAGGTAGGGTTAGGGTTAAAGTTAGGGTTAGGGTTAGGATAAGGATAAAATGTCAGAGTTAAGGTTAGGGTTACAGTTAGGGTTAGGGTTAGGGTTAAGGTTAGGGTGAGGGTAAGGGTAAGGGTAAGGGTTAGGGTTAAGATTAGGGTTAGGGTTAGGGTTAGGATAAGGGTTAGTGTTAGGGTTACGGTTAGGGTAAGTGTTAGGGTTAGGGTAAGTGTTAGGGTATGGGTTAGGTTTAGGGTTAGGGTAAGGGTTAGGTTAAGGGTTAGGGTTAGGTTTAGGGTTAGGGTTAGGGTAAGGATAAATGTCAGAGTTAAGGTTAGGGTTACGGTTAGGGTTAGGGTTAAGGTTAGGGTGAGGGTAAGGGTAAGGGTTAGGGTTAAGATTAGGGTTAGGGTAAGGGTAAGGGTTAGGGTTAGGGTTAGGGTTGCGGTTAGGGTAAGGGTTAGGGTTCCGGTTAGGTTTAGGGTTGGGGTTAAGGTTAGGATTAGGGTTAATGTAAGGGTAAGGGTTAGGGTAATGTTAGGGTTAGGGCTAGGGTTATGGTTAGGGTTAGGGTTAGGTTTAGGGTTAGGATTAGATTTAGGGTTAGGGTAAGGGTTAAGGTTAGGGTTAGGGTTAGGCTTAGTGTTAGGATAAGGATAAGGGTTAGGGTTAGGTTTAGGGTTAAGTTTGAGGTTAGGGTTAGGATTAGGTTTAGGTTTAGGGTTAAGATTAGGGTTAGGGTTAGGGTAAGTGTTAGGGTTAGGGTTAGTGTTAGGATTAGGCTCAGTGTTAGAGTAAGGGTAAGGGTTAGGGTTAGGGTTAGGGTTAAGGTGAGGGTTAAGGTTGATGTTAGGGTTAGTGTTAGGGTAAGGGTTAGGGTTACGGTTGAGGTTAGTATTAGGGTTAGGGTTAGGCTAAGGGTTAGGGTTAGGGTTAGGGTAAGGTTTAGGGTTAGGGTTTGGGTTAGAGTAAGGGTAAGGGTTAGGGTTAGGGATATGGTTATGGTTGAGGTTTGTGTTAGAGTTAACAGAAGCGTTAGGGTTAGGGTTAGGGTAAGGGATAGGGGTAGGGTTAGGGTTAGGGTTAGAGTTAGGGTTAGGGTTAGAGGAAGGGTAAGGTTTAGGGTTAGGGTTAGGGTTAGGGTAAGGGTTAGGGTTAGGGGTTAGGGTTAATGTTAGGGTTAGGTTAAAGGTTAGGGTTAAGGTTAGGGTGAGGATAAGGTTTAGGGTTAGGGTAAGGGTGAGGGTTAGGGTTAGTGTACTGCTTAGGGTTAGGGTAAGGGTTAGGTTTAGGGTTGGGGTTAGGGTTATGGTTGAGGTTAGGGTTAGAGTTAGAGGGAGGGTTAGGGTTAGGGTTAGGGTAAGGGTTAGGGTTAGGGTTAGGGTTCGGTTTATGGTTAGGTAAGGGTAAGGTTTAGGTTTAGGGTTAGGGTTAGGTTTAGGGTAAGGCTTCGGGTAAGGATAAATAGAGTTAAGGTTAGGGTTAGGGTAAGGGTTAGGGTTATGGTTAAGATTAGGGTTAGGGTTAGGGTTAGGGTAAGGTTTACGGTTAGGGTTACGGTTAGCGTAAAGTTTAGGGTTAGGGTTAAGGTTAGGTTTAGGGTTGGGTTTAAGGTTAGGATTAGGATTAGGGTAAGGGTAAGGGTTAGGTTAGGGTTAGGGTTAGGGCTAGGATTAAGGTTAGGGTTAGGGTTAGGTTGAGGGTTAGGATTAGGGTTAGGGTTAGGGTAAGGGTAAGGGTTAGGGTTAGGGTTAGGGTTAGGCTTAGTGTTAGGGTAAGGGTAAGGGTTAGGGTTAGGGTTAAGGTTAGGTTTAGTGTTAGGGTTAGGGTAAGGGTAAGGGTTAGGGTTACGGTTAAGGTTAGGGTTAGGCTTAGGTTTAGTGTTAGGGTTAGGGTAAGGGTAAGGGTTAGGGTTGGGGTTAGGTGAACGGTTAGGTTTACGGTAAGGGAAAGGGTTAGGTTTAGGGTTAGGTTTAGGGTTCGGGTAAGGGTAAGTGTTAGGATTAGGGTAAGGGTTAGGGTTAGGGTTAATGTTAGTGTTAGAGTTAGGGTAAGGGTTAGGGTTAGGGTTAGGGTTCGGTTTATGGTTAGGTAAGGGTAAGGTTTAGGTTTAGGGTTAGGGTTACGTTTAGGGTAAGGCTTCGGGTAAGGATAAATAGAGTTAAGGTTAGGGTTAGGGTAAGGGTTAGGGTTATGGTTAAGATTAGGGTTAGGGTTAGGGTTAGGGTAATTTTTACGGTTAGGGTTACGGTTAGCGTAAAGTTTAGGGTTAGGGTTAAGGTTAGGTTTAGGGTTGGGTTTAAGGTTAGGATTAGGATTAGGGTAAGGGTAAGGGTTAGGTTAGGGTTAGGGTTAGGGCTAGGATTAAGGTTAGGGTTAATGTTAGGTTGAGGGTTAGGATTAGGGTTAGGGTTAGGGTAAGGGTAAGGGTTAGGGTTAGGGTTAGGGTTAGGCTTAGTGTTAGGGTAAGGGTAAGGGTTAGGGTTAGGGTTAAGGTTAGGTTTAGTGTTAGGGTTAGGGTAAGGGTAAGGGTTAGGGTTACGGTTAAGGTTAGGGTTAGGCTTAGGTTTAGTGTTAGGGTTAGGGTAAGGGTAAGGGTTAGGGTTGGGGTTAGGTGAACGGTTAGGTTTACGGTAAGGGAAAGGGTTAGGTTTAGGGTTAGGTTTAGGGTTCGGGTAAGGGTAAGGGTTAGGATTAGGGTAAGGGTTAGGGTTAGGGTTAATGTTAGTGTTAGAGTTAGGGTAAGGGTTAGGGTTATGTTTAGGGTTGGGGTTAAAGTTGAGTTTAGGGTTAGGGTTAGAGTAAGGTGTAGGGTAAAGTTTAGGGTTAGCGTTACGGTTAGGGTTAGAGTTAGTGTTAGGGTTAGGGTAAGGGAAAGGGTTAGGGGTGGGGTTAGGGTTAGGGTAAGGGTTAGGGTTAGGGGTTAGGGTTAGTTTTAGGTTTAGGTTTAGGGTTAGGGTTAGGATAAGCGTTAGGGTTAGGGGAAGGGTAAGTTTTAGGGTTAGGGTTAGGTTTAAGTTTGGGGTTAAGGTTAGGATTAGGGTTAGGGTAAGGGTAAGGGTTAGGGTTAGGGTAGGGTTAGGCTAAGTGTTAGGGTTAGGGGTAGGGTTAGGTTAAGGGTAAGGGTTGGTGTTAGGGTTATGGTTAGGGTAAGTGTTAGGGTTACGTTAGAGTTAGGGATATTGTAAGGGTAAGGGTTAGGGTTAAGTTTAGGGTTAGGGTTAGGGTTAGGGTAAGGGAAAGGGTTAGTGTTAGGTTTAGGCTTAGGGTAAGGGTAAGTGTTAGGGTAAGGTTTGGTTTAGGGTTAGGGTTAGGGTTAGGGTTAGGGTTAGAGTTAAGGTTGTGGTTAGGGTTAGGGTTAGGGTTAAGGTTAGGGTGAGGGTAAGGGTAAGGGTTAGGGTTAGGATTGGGGTTAGGGTTAGGGTAAGGGTTACGTTTAGGGTTAGGGTTAGTTTTAGGGTAAGGGTTAGATTAGGGTTAGGGTTAAGGCTAAGGGTTAGAGTTAGGTTTAGGTTTATGGTTATGGGTTAGGCTTAGGGTTAGGGTTAGGGTAAGTGTTAGGTTTAGGGTTAGGGTAATGGTTAGGGTAAGGGTTAGGGTTAGGATTAGCTTTAGTTTAGGGGTTAGGTTTAGGGTTAGGTTTAGGGTTGGGGTTAAGGTTAGGTTTAGGGTTAGGGTAGGTTTAATTATTAGGGTTAGGGTTAGGGTTAGGGTTAGGGTTAGGGTTAGGGTTAGGGTTGGGTTAAGGGTTAGGGTTAGGTTTATGGTTAGAATTAGAGTTAGGGTTAGGGTAAGGGTTAGGGTTAGGGTAAGTGTTAGGGTTAGGGTTAGGGTAAGGGTTAGGTTTAGGGTTAGGGTGAGGGTTAGGGTTAGGGTTAGGGTAAGGATAAATGTCAGAGTTAAGGTTAGGGTTACGGTTAGGGTTAGGATTAAGTTTAGGGAGAGGGTAAGGGTAAGGGTTAGGGTTAAGATTAGGGTTAGGGTTAGGGTTAGGGTAAGGGTTAGGGTTAGGGTTACCGTTAGGGTAAGGGTTAGGGTTACGCTTAAGTTTAGGGTTGTGGTTAAGGTTAGGATTAGGGTTAGGTTAAGGGTAAGGGTTAGGTTAGAGTTAGGGTTAGGGCTAGGGTTATGATTATGGTTAGGATAAGAATTATGGTTAGGATTAGATTTGGGTTAGGGTGAGGGTTAGGGTTAGGGTTAGGGATAGGCTTAGTGTTAGGGTAAGGGTAAGGTTAGGGTTAGGGTTAGGGTTAAGTTTTAGATTAGGGTTAGGGTTAGGTTTAGGTTAGGGTTAAAATTAGGGTTAGGGTTAGGGTAAGTGTTAGGGTTAGGTTTAGGTTTAGGGTTGGGCTTATTGTTAGAGTAAGGGTACGGGTTAGGGTTAGGGTTAAGGTGAGAGTTAAGGTTGATGTTAGGGTTAGGGTTAGGGTAAGGATAAGGTTTAAGGTTAGGGTTACTGTTAAGGTTAGGGTTAGGGTTAGGGTAAGGGTAAGGGTAAGGGTTAAGGTT
The DNA here is from genome assembly GCF_031878675.1 of Megascapheus bottae. NCBI lineage: Eukaryota > Metazoa > Chordata > Mammalia > Rodentia > Geomyidae > Megascapheus > Megascapheus bottae. The sequence goes on from NW_028327485.1 coordinate 81,050, forward strand.
AGGGTTAGGATTAGGGTTAGGGTTATTGTTAGGTTTAGTGTTAGGGTTAGGGTATGGTAAGGGTTAGGTTTAGGGTTAGGGTTAGGCTTAGGGTTAGGGTTAGGGTTAGGGTTAGGGTTAGGGAAAGGATAAGGGTGAGGATTAAGCTTAGGTTTAGGGTTAGGGTTAGGGATAAGGTTAGGGATAGGGTTAGGGTAAGGGAAGGTTTAGGGTTAGGTTTAGGGTTAGGGTTAGTGTAAGCTTAAGGGTTAAGGTTAGGGTTAGGTTTATGGTTAGGATTAGGGTTAGGGTTAGGGTTAGGGTAAGGGTTAGGGTTAAGTTGAGGGTTAGGGTTAGGGTTAGGTTTAGGGTTAGAGTGAGGGTTAGGGTAAGGGTTAGGGTTAAGATTAGGGTTAGGTTAGGGTTAGGGTTAGGGTTATGGTAAAGGTAAGGGTTAGGTTTAGGGTTAGGTTTAGGGTTAGGGTAAGGGTAAGGGTTAGGGTTAGGGTTAGGGTTAGGGTTATGGTAAGGGTTAGAGTTAAGTTTAGGGTTAGGGTTAGAGGTTAGGCTTAGGGTTAGGGTAAGGGTTAGGGTTAGGGTTAGGGTAAGGGTTAGAGTAAGGCTTAGGGTTAGGATTAGGCTTAGGTTTGGGGTTAAGGTTAGGGTTAGGGTTAGGGTAAGGGTAAGGGTTAGGTTTAGGGTTAGGGGTAGGTTTAGGGTTAAGGTTAGGGTAAGAATAAATGTCAGAGTTAAGGTTAGGGTTAAGGTTAGGTTTAGGGTTAGGGTTAAGGTTAGGGTGATGATAAGGGTAAGGGTTAGAGTTAAGATTAAGGTTAGGGTTAGGGTTAAGATTAGGGTTAGGTTTACGGTTAGGGTAAGGGTTAGGGTTAGGATTAGGTTTAGGGTTGGGGTTAACGTTATTATTAGGGTTAGGGTAAGGGTAAGGGTTAGGTTAGGGTTAGGATTAGGGCTAGGGTTAAGGTTAGGTTTAGGGTTAGGTTTAGGTTTAGGAATAGAGTTAGGGTTAGGGTAAGGGTTAGGGTTAGGGTTAGGGTTAGGCTTAGTGTTAGAGTAAGGGTAAGGGTTAGGGTAAGGGTTAGGGTTAGGGTTAGGTTTATTGTTAGGCTTAGTGTTAGAGTAAGGGTAAGGGTTAGGGTTAGGGTTACGGTTAGGATTGGGGTTAAGGTTGAGGTTAGGGTTAGGGTTAGGGTAAGGGTAAGGGTTAGGGTTAGGGTATGGTTAGGGAAAGTGTTAGGGTTCGGGTTCGGGTTAGGGTTAGGGTAAGGGTAAGTGTTAGGGTTAGGGTTAGGGTTAGGGTTAGGGTAAGTGTTAGGGTTAGGGTTAGGGTAACGGTTAGGGTAAGGGTTAGGGTTAGGATTAGCTTTAGAGTAGGGGTTAGGGTTAGGGTTAGGTTTTGGGTTGTGGTTAAGGTTAGGTTTAGGGTTAGGGTAGGTTTGATTGTTAGGGTTAGGGTTAGGTTTAGGGTTATGCTTAGGGTTAGGGTTAGGGTTAGAATTAGGTTAGGTTTAGGGTTACGGTTAGGTTTAGGGTTAGGGTTAGGTTAAGGTTATGTGTTAGGGTTAGGGTTAGGGTTAGCGTAAGGGCAAGGGTTAGGGTTAAAGTTAGGGATAGAGTTAGGATAAGGATAAATGTCAGAGTTAAGTTAGGGTTACGGTTAGGGTTAGGGGCAGGGTTAAGTTTAGGGTTAGGGTAAGGGTAAGGGTTAGGGTTAAGATTAGGGTTAGGGTTAGGGTAAGGGTTAGGGTTAGGTTTAGGGTAGGGTTAGGGTAAGGGTTAGTTTTAGGGTTAGGGTTAGGGTTAGGGTTAGGGTTAGTTTTAGGGTTAGGGTTAGGGTTAGGTTTAGGGTAAGGATAAATGTCAGAGTTAAGGTTAGGGTTATGGTTAGGGTTAGGTTTAGGGTTAAGGTTATGGTGAGGGTAAGGGTAAGGGTTAGGGTTAAGATTAGGGTTAGGGTTAGGGTAAGGGTTAGGTTTAGGGTTACGGTTAGGGTAAAGGTTAGGGTTACGGTTAAGATTAGGGTTGGGTTTAAGGTTAGGATTATGGTTAGGGTAAGGGTAAGGGTTAGGTTAGGGTTAGGGTTAGGGCTAGGGTTATGGTTAGGGTTAGGGTTAGGTTTATGGTTAGAATTAGAGTTAGGGTTAGGGTAAGGGTTAGGGTTAGGGTAAGTGTTAGGGTTAGGGTTAGGGTAAGGATAAATATCAGAGTTAAGGTTAGGGTTACGGTTAGGGTTAGGGTTAAGTTAAGGGAGAGGGTAAGGGTAAGAGTTAGGGTTAAGATTAGGGTTAGGGTTAGGGTTAGGGTTAGGGTAAGGGTTAGGTTTAGGGTTACGGTTAGGGTAAGGGTTAGGGTTACGCTTAAGTTTAGGGTTGTGGTTAAGGTTAGGATTAGGGTTAGGTTAAGTGTAAGGGTTAGGTTAGAGTTAGGGTTAGGACTAGGGTTATGATTATGGTTAGGATAAGAATTATGGTTAGGATTAGATTAGGGTTAGGGTAAGGGTTAGGGTTAGGGTTAGGGATAGGCTTAGTGTTAGGGTAAGGGTAAGGTTAGGGTTAGGGTTAGGGTTAAGTTTTAGGTTAGGGTTAGGGTTAGGTTTAGGTTAGGTTTAAAATTAGGGTTAGGGTTAGGGTAAGTGTTAGGGTTAGGTTTAGGTTTAGGGTTGGGCTTATTGTTAGAGTAAGGGTACGGGTTAGGGTTAGGGTTAAGGTGAGAGTTAAGGTTGATGTAAGGGTTAAGGTTAGGGTAAGGGTAAGGGTTAGGGTTAGGGTTACTGTTAAGGTTAGGGTTAGGGTTAGGGTAAGGGTAAGGGTAAGGTTTAAGGTTAGGGTTAGGATTAGGGTTAGGGTTATTGTTAGGTTTAGTGTTAGGGTTAGGGTATGGTATGGGTTAGGTTTAGGGTTAGGGTTAGGTTTAGGGTTAGGGTTAGGGTTAGGGAAAGGATAAGGGTTAAGGTTAAGCTTAGGTTTAGGGTTAGGGTTAGGGATAAGGTTAGGGATAGGGTTAGGGTAAGGGTAAGGTTTAGGGATAGGTTTAGGGTTAGGGTTAGTGTAAGCTTAAGGGTTAAGGTTAGGGTTAGGTTTAGGGTTAGGATTAGGGTTAGGGTTAGGGTAAGGGTTAGGGTTAAATTGAGGGTTAGTGTTAGGCTTAGGGTTAGGGTTAGGGTTAGGGTGAGGGTTAGGGTAAGGGTTAGGGTTAGTATTAGGGTTAGGTTAGGTTTAGGGTTAGGGTTATGTTAAGGGTAAGGGTTAGGTTTAGGGTTAGATTTAGGGTTAGGGTAAGGGTAAGGGTTAGGGTTAGGGTTAGGGTTAGGGTTAGGGTTATGGTAAGGGTTAGAGTTAAGTTTAGGGTTAAGGTTAGGGGTTAGGCTTAGGGTTAGGGTAAGGGTTAGGGTTAGGGTTAGGGTAAGGGTTAGAGTAAGGCTTAGGGTTAGGATTAGGTTTAGGGTTGGGGTTAAGGTTAGGGTTAGGGTTAGGGTAAGTATAAAGGTTAGGGTTAGGGTTAGGGTTAGGGTTAGGGTAAGGGTAAGGGTTAGGGTTAGGGTTAGGATTAGGGTTAGGGTTAGGGTAAGGGTTAGGTTAGAGTTAGGGTTATGTTAAGGGTTAGAGTTAGGTTTAGGGTTAGGGTTAGGGTTTAGGCTTAGGGTTTGGGTTAGGGTAAGGATTAGGGTTAGGGTTAGGGTAAGGGTTAGGGTTAGGGTTAGGGTTAGGGTAAGGGTAAGTGTTAGTGTTAGTGTCAGTGTTAGGGTTAAGTTTAGGGTTAGGTTTAGGTTTCGGTAAGGGTACGAGTTAGGGTTAGGATTAGGGTTAGGGTAATGGTTAGGGTTAGGGTTAGGGTTAGGTTTAGATTAGGGATAGGGTAAGGGTAAGATTTAGGGTTAGAGTTAGGGTTAGGTTTAGGATTGGGGTTAAGGTTAGGTTTAGGGTTAGGGTAGGTTTAATTATTAGGGTTAGGGTTAGGGTTATGCTTAGGGTTAGGGTTAGGGTTAGGATTAGGGTTAGGTTTAGGGTTACAGTTAGGTTTAGGGTTAGGATTAGGGTAAGGTTATGGGTTAGGATTAGGGTTAGGGTTACTGTAAGTGTTAGGGTTAGGTTTAGGGTTAGGGTAAGGTTATGGGTTAGGGTAAGGATAACGGTAAGGGTTAGGGTTAAAGTTAGGGTTAGGGTTAGGGTTAGGGTTAGCGTTAGGGTAAGGGTAAGGGTTAGGGTTAGGTTTAGGGTTAGGGTAAGGGTAAGGGTAAGGGTTAGGTTTAGGGTTAGGGTTAGGTTTAGGTTTAAGGTTAGGGTAAGAATAAATGTCAGAGTTAAGGTTAGGGTTAAGTTTAGGGTTAGGGTTAGGGTTAAGGTTAGGGTGAGGGTAAGGGTAAGGGTTAGAGTTAAGATTAAGGTTAGGGTTAGGGTTAAGATTAGGGTTATGTTTACGGTTAGGGTAAGGGTTAGGGTTAGGATTAGGTTTAGGGTTGGGGTTAAGGTTAGGATTAGGGTTAGGGTAAGGGTAAGTGTTAGGTTAGGGTTAGGGTTAGGGCTAGGGTTAAGGTTAGGGTTAGGGTTAGGTTTAGGTTTAGGATTAGAGTTAGGGTTAGGGTAAGGGTTAGGGTAAGGGTAAGGGTAACGGTTAGGGTTAGGGTTAGGGTTAGGGTTAAGGTTGAGTTTAGGGTTAGGGTTAGCTTTAGTTTTAGGGTTAGGATTAGGGTTAGGGTTAGGGTAAGGTTTAGGGTTAGGGTTAGGTTTAGGGTTAGGCTTAGTGTTAGAGTAAGGGTAAGGGTTAGGGTTAGGGTTACGGTTAGGATTAGGGTTAAGGTTGAGGTTAGGGTTAGGGTTAGGGTAAGGGTAAGGGTTAGGGTTAGGGTAGGGTTAGGGAAAGTGTTAGGGTTAGCGTTAGTGTTAGGGTTAGGGTAAGGGTAAGTGTTAGGTTTAGGGTTAGGGTTAGGGTTAGGGTAATTGTTAGGGTTAGGGTTAGGGTTAGGGCAAGGGTTAGGGTTAAAGTTAGGGATAGGGTTAGGATAAGGATAAATGTCAGAGTTAAGGTTAGGGTTACGGGTAGGTTTGGGGTTGGGCTTAGTGTTAGAGTAAGGGTACGGGTTAGGGTTAGGATTAAGATGAGAGTTAAGGTTGATGTTAGGGTTAGGATTAGGGCAAGGGTAAGGGTTAGGGTTAGGGTTAGGATTAGGGATAGGGTTATTGTTAGGTTTAGTGTTAGGGTTAGGGTATGGTAAGGGTTAGGTTTAGGGTTATGGTTAGGTTTAGGGTTAGGGTTAGGGTATGGTAAGGCTTAGGTTTAGGGTTAGGTTTAAGCTTAGGTTTAGGGTTAGGGTTAGGGATAAGTTTAGGGATAGGTTTAGGGTAAGGGTAAGGTTTAGGGTTAGGTTTAGGGTTAGGGTTAGTGTAAGGTTAAGGGTTAAGGTTAAGGTTAGGGTTAGGTTTAGGGTTAGGATTAGGGTTAGGGTTAGGGTAAGGGTAAGGGTTAGGGTTAAGTTGAGGCTTAGGGTTAGGTTAGGGTTAGGGTTAGGGTGAGGGTTAGGGTAAGGGTTAGGATTAGGATTAGGATTAGGGTTAGGGTTAGGTTTAGGGTAAGGGTTAGGGTTAGGGTTAAAGTTAGGGTTAGACTTAGGGTAAGAGTTAGGGTTATGGTTAGGGTTGGGGTTAAGGTTGAGGTTAGGGTTAGGGTTAGAGTAAGGGTTAGGGTTAGGGGTTAGGTTTAATGTTAGGGTTAGGTTAAAGGTTAGGGTTAGGGTTAGGGTGAGGATAAGGTTTAGGGTTAGGGTAAGGGTTAGGGTTAGGGTTAGTGTAAGGGTTAGGGTTAGGGTAAGGGTTAGGTTTAGGTTTGGGGTTAAGGTTAGGGTTACGGTTAGGGTTAGGGTAAGTGTAAGGGTTGTGGTTATGGTTTGGGGTAGGGTTATGGTTGAGGTTAAGTTTAGAGTAGAGGGAGGGTTAGGGTTAGGGTAAGGGTAAGGGTTAGGTTTAGGGTTAGGGTTAGGGTTCGGGTAAGGACAAATGTTAGAGTTAAGGTTAGGGTTAGGGTTAGGGTTAGGGTTAGGGTTAAGATTAGGGTTAGGCTTAGGGTTAGGGTAAGTGTTAGGGTTACGGTTACGGTTAGCATAAAAGTTAGGGTTAGGGATAGGGTTAGGTTTAGGGTTAGGGTTAAGGTTAGGATTAGTATTAGGGTAAGGGTAAGGGTTAGGTTAGGGTTAGGGTTAGGGCTAGGGTTAAGGTTAGGGTTAGGGTTAGGTTTAGGGTTAGGGTTAGGGTAAGAGTTAAGGTTAGGGTTAGGGTTAGGGTTAGGCTTAGTGTTAGGGTAAGGGTAAGGGTTAGGGTTAGGGTTATGGTTAGTTTTAGTGTTAGGGTTAGGCTAAGGATAAGAGTTAGGATTAGGGTTAGGGTTTGGGTTATGGTTTGGTTTAGTGTTAGGGTTAGGGTAAGGGTAAGGGTTAGGTTTGGGGTTAGGTGAAGGGTTAGGTTTACAGTAAGGGTAAGGGTTATTTTTAGGGTTAGGGTTAGGGTTCGGGTAAGTGTAAGGGTTAGGGTTAGGTTTAGGGTAAGTGTTAGGGTAAGGGGTTAGGATTAGGGTTAGGGTTAGGGTTAGAGAAAGGGTAAGGGTTAGGGTTAGGGTTAGGGTTAGTGTTTAGGGTTAGGGTTAGGGTTAGGGTAAGGGTTAGGTTTAGGGTTAGTGTTAGGGTAAGGGTTAGGGTTAGGGGTAGGGTTAGGGTAAGGGTAAGTGTTAGTGTTAGGGTTAGGGTTAGGGTTAAGGTTATTGTTAGGGTTAGGTTTAGGGTTAGGGTAAGGGTAAGGGTTAGCGTTAAGGTTAGGGTTAGGGTTAAAGTTAGGGTTAGGGTTAGGGTTAGGATTAGGCTTAGGGTTAGGGTAAGGGTTAGGGTTAGGGTTAGGGTAGGTTTATGGTTTAGGGTTATGGTTAGGATTAGTGTGAGGGTACGGGTTAGGGTTAGGGTTACGATTAGGGGTAGAGTTAGGGTTAGGGTTAGGGTAAGGGTAAGGTTTAGGGTTGGGGTTAGGGTTAGGATTAGCGGTTAGGGTTGGGCTAGGGTTAGGGTTAGGGTAAGGGTTAAGGTTAGGGTTAGGGTAAGGGTAAGTGTTAGGGTTAGGTTTAGGGTTAGGGTTAGGGTTAGAGTAAGTGTTAGGGTTAGGGTTAGGGTTAGGGTTTGGATTAGGGTTAGGTTTAGGGTTTAGGGTTAGGGTTAGGGTTAGGGTAAAGGTTAGGTTTAGGGTTAGGGTTAGGGTAAGGGTTAGGGTTAGTGGTAGGGTTAGGGTTAGGGTAAGTGTTAGGGTTAGGGTTAGGGTTAGGGTTAAGGTTAGTATTAGGGTTAGGTTTACGGTTTTGTAAGGTAATGGTTAGGGTTAGGTTAGGGTTGGGGTTAAGGTTAGGGTTAGGGTTAGGGTTAGGATTAAGGTTAGGTTTAGGTGTAGGGTTAGGGTTAAGGTAAGTGTAATGGTTAGGGTTAGGGTTAGGGTTAGTTTTAAGTTTCGGGTTAGGGTTAGGGAAAGGGTAAGTTTTAGGGTTAGGTTTAGGGTTAGGGTTAGGGTAAAGATTAGGATTAGGGTTAGGGTAGAATTAGGCTAAGGGTTAGGTTTAGTGTTAGGGTTAGGGTTAGCATTAAGGTTAGGCTTAGGGTTAGGGTAAGGGTAAGGGTTATGTTTTGGGTAAGTGTTAGGTGTAGGGTGAGGTTAAGGGTAAGGGTTAGGGTTAAGGTTAGGGTTAGGCTTAAGGTTAGGGTTAGGGTTAGGGTTAGGGTTAGGATTAGGCTTAGGGTTAGGGTAAGGGTTAGGGTTAGGGTTAGGCTTAGGGTTAGGGTTTAGGGTTAGGGTCAGGGTTAGGGTTAGGGTTAGGGTTAGTGTTAGCGTTAGGGTTAGGGTAAGGGTAAAGTTTAGGGTTAGGGTTAGGTTTAGGATTAGCAGTTAGGGTTGGGCTAGGGTTAGGGTTAGGGTAAGGGTTAGGGTTAAGGTTAGGGTAAGGGTTAGGGTTAGGTATACGGTTAGGGTAAGGGTTAGGGTTATGGTTAGGTTTAGGGTTGGGGTTAAGGTTAGGATTAGGGTTAGGCTTGTGGCAAGGGAAAGTGTTAGGGTTAGGGTGAGTGTTAGGGTTAATTTTAGGGTTAGGGATAGGTTTAGGTAAGGGTACGAGTTGGGGTTAGGATTAGGGTTAGGGTTAGGGTAATGGTTAGTGTTAGTGTTAGGGTTAGGTTTAGATTAGGGATAGGGTAAGGGTAAGATTTAGGGTTAGAGTTAGGGTTAGGTTTAGGATTGGGGTTAAGGTTAGGTTTAGGGTTAGGGTAGGTTTAAGTATTAGGATTAGGGTTATGGTTAGGGTTATGCTTAGGGTTAGGGTTAGGATTAGGGTTAGGTTTAGGGTTACGGTTAGGTTTAGGGTTAGGGTTAGGGTAAGGTTATGGGTTAGGGTTAGGGTTAGGGTTAGGGTTAGGGTTACTGTAAGTGTTAGGGTTAGGTTTAGGGTTACGGTTAGGGTAAGGGTAAGGGTAAGGTTTAGAGTTAAAGTTAAGGTTAGGGTTAGGGTTAGGGTTAGGGTTAGCGTTAGGGTAAGGGTAAGGGTTAGGGTTAGGTTTAGGGTTAGGGTAAGGGTAAGGGTTACGTTTAGGGTTAGGGTTAGGTTTAGGGTTAAGGTTAGGGTAAGAATAAATGTCAGAGTTAAGGTTAGGGTTAAGGTTAGGGTTAGGGTTAGGGTTAAGGTTAGGGTGAGGGTAAGGTTAAGGGTTAGGGTTAAGGTTAATGTTAGGGTTTGGGTTAAGATTAGGGTTAGGTTTATGGTTATGGTAAGGGTTAGGGTTAGGTTTAGGATTGGGGTTAAGGTTAGGATTAGGGTCAGGGTAAGGGTAAGGGGTAGGTTAGGGTTAGGGTTAGGGCTAGGGTTAAGGTTAGGGTTAGGGTTAGGTTTAGGGTTAGGATTAGAGTTAGGGTTAGGGTAAGGGTTAGGGTTAGGGTTAGGGTTAGGCTTAGGCTTAGTGTTAGGGTAAGGGTAAGGGTTAGGTTTAGGGTTAGGATTAGGGTTAAGGTTGAATTTAGGGTTAGGGTTAGGTTTAGGTTTAGGGTTAGGATTAGGGTTAGGGTTAGGGTAAGGGTTAGGGTTAGGGTTAGGTTTAGGGTTCGGGATAGGGTTAGGGTTCGGGTTAGGTTTAAGTTTATGGTTATGGTTATTGTTAAGGTTAGGGTTAGAGTTAGGGAAAGGGTAAGGGTAAGGGTTAGGGTTAGGTTTAGGGTTAGGGTAAGTGTTAGAGTTAGGGTTAGGGTGTTAGGGTTAGGGTTAGGGTTAGGGTTAGTGTAAGGGTAAGGGTCAGGGTTAAGTTTAGCGTTAGGGTTAGGGTTAGGGTAAGGTTTAGTTTTAGGTTTACGGTTAGGGATAGTCTAAGGGTAAGGTTTAGGTTTGGGTTAGGGTTAGGTTTAGGATTAGGGTTAGGGTAAGGATAAGTGTTAGAGTTCAGGTTAGGTTTAGGGTTAGGGTTCTGTTTAGGGTGAGGAAAAGGGTAAGGGTTAGGGTTAGGTTTAGGGTTAGGGTTAGGGTAAGGGTAAGGGTTAGGGTTAAGGTTAGTGTTAGGGTAGGTTTAGGGTTAGGATTAGGGTTAGGGTTACGGTAAGGGTTAGGGTTAGGGTAACTGTAAGTGTTAGGGTTAGGGTTCTGGTTATGGTTAGGGTAAGGTTATGGTTAGGGTTAGGTGTTAGGGTAAGAGTAAGGGTTAGGGTTAGGGTCAGGGTTAGGGTAAGGGTAAGGGTTAGGGTTAGGGTTAGGGTTAGTTTTAGGGTTAGGGTTAGGGTAAGGGTTAGGGTTAGGGTTAGGTTTAGGGTTCGGGATAGGGTTAGGGTTCGGGTTAGGTTTAAGTTTATGGTTATGGTTATTGTTAAGGTTAGGGTTAGAGTTAGGGAAAGGGTAAGGGTAAGGGTTAGGGTTAGGTTTAGGGTTAGGGTAAGTGTTAGAGTTAGGGTTAGGGTGTTAGGGTTAGGGTTAGGGTTAGGGTTAGTGTAAGGGTAAGGGTCAGGGTTAAGTTTAGCGTTAGGGTTAGGGTTAGGGTAAGGTTTAGTTTTAGGTTTACGGTTAGGGATAGTCTAAGGGTAAGGTTTAGGTTTGGGTTAGGGTTAGGTTTAGGATTAGGGTTAGGGTAAGGATAAGTGTTAGAGTTCAGGTTAGGTTTAGGGTTAGGGTTCTGTTTAGGGTGAGGAAAAGGGTAAGGGTTAGGGTTAGGTTTAGGGTTAGGGTTAGGGTAAGGGTAAGGGTTAGGGTTAAGGTTAGTGTTAGGGTAGGTTTAGGGTTAGGATTAGGGTTAGGGTTACGGTAAGGGTTAGGGTTAGGGTTAAGGTCAGGGTTAGGCTTAGTGTTAGGGTAAGGGTAACGGTTAGATTTAGGGTTAGGGTTAGGGTTAAGGTTGAGGTTAGGATTAGGGTTAGGGTGAGGCTAAGGGTTAAGGTTAGGGTTAGGGTAAGGGTAAGGGTAAGGGTTGAGGTTAGGATTAGGGTTAGGGTTAGGCTAAGGGTTAGGGTTAGGGTTCGGGTAAGGGTTAGGGTTAGGGTTAGGGGTAGGGGTAGGGTTAGGGTAAGGGTTAGGGTTAAGGTTGAGGTTGGGATTAGAGTTAGGGTTAGGCTAAGGGTTGGGGTTACTGTTAGGGTAAGGGTTAGGTTTAGGGTTAGTGTTAGGGTAAGGCTAAGGTTTAGGGTTAGGGTTATGGTTATGGTTGAGGTTAGGGTTAGAGTTAAGGAAGGGTTAGGGTTAGGATTAGGGTAAGGGTTAGGGTTAGGTTTAGGGTAAGGGTTAGGGTTAGTGTTAGGGTTAGGGTAAGGGTAAGGGTTAGGGTTAGGGTTATGTTTATGGTTGAGGTTACGGTTAGAGTTAAGGAAGGGTTATGGTTAGGGTTAGGGTAAGGGTTACGGGTAGGGTTAGGGTTAGAATTAGGGTTAGGTTTAGAGGAAGGGTAAGTTTTAGGGTCAGGGTTAGGGTTAGGGTTAGGGATTAGGGTTAATGTTATGGTTAGGTTAAAGGTTAGGGTTAGGGTTAGTGTGAGGATATGGTTTAGGGTTAGGGTTAGGGTTAGGGTAAGGGTTAGGGTTAGGGTAAGGGTTAGGTTTAGGGTTGGGGTTAAGGTTAGGGTTAGGGTTATGGTTAGGGTAAGTGTAAGTGTTGGGGTTAGGGTTTGGGGTAGGGTTGTGATTGAGGTTAAATTTAGAGTTAGAGGGAGGGTTAGGGTTAGGGTAAGGGTAAGGATTAGGGTTAGGGTTATGGTTAGGGTTCGGGTAAGGATAAATGTTAGAGTTAAGGTTAGGTTTAGGGTTAGGATTAGGGTTAAGATTAGGGTTAGGGTTAGGGTTAGGGTAAGGGTTATGGTTACTCTTAAGGTTAGCGTAAATGTTAGGGTTAGGGATAGGGTTAGATTTAGGTTTGGGGTTAAGGTTAGGATTAGGATTAGGGTAAGGGTAAGGGTTAGGTTAGGGTTAGGGTTAGGGCTAGGGTTAAGGTTAGTGTTAGGGTTAGGTTTTGGGTTAGGGTTAGGGTAAGGGTTAAGGTTAGGGTTAGGGTTAGGGTTAGGCTTAGTGTTAGGGTAAGGGTAAGCGTTAGGTTTAGTTTTAGGGTTAGGGTTAGTGTTAGGGTTAGGCTAAGGGTAAGAGTTAGGTTTAGGGTTAGGGTTTGGGTTATGGTTAGGTTTAGTGTTAGGGTTAGGGTAAGGGTAAGGGTTAGGTTTGGGGTTAGGTGATGGGTTAGGGTTACAGTAAGGGTAAGGGTTAGGATTAGGGTTAGGGTTAGGGTTCGGGTAAGTGTAAGGGTTAGGGTTAGGTTTAGGGTAAGTGTTAGGGTAAGGGGTTAGGTTTAGGGTTAGGGTTATGGTTAGGGAAAGGGTAAGCGTTAGGGTTAGGGTTAGGGTTTGGGTTTAGAGTTAGGGTTAGGGTAAGGGTTAGGTTTAGGGTTAGTGTTAGGGTAACGGTTAGGGTTAGGGGAAGGGTTAGGGTAAGGGTAAGTGTTAGGGTTAGGGTTAGGTTTAGGGTTAAGGTTATTGTTAGGGTTAGGTTTAGGGTTAGGGTAAGGGTAAGGGTTAGCATTAAGGTTAGGGTTAGGGTTAAGGTTAGGGTTAGGGTTAGGGTTAGGGTTAGGATTAGGCTTAGGGTTAGGGTAAGGGTTAGGGTTAGGGTTAGGTTAGGGTTAGGGTTTAGGGTTATGGTTAGGGTTAGGTTGAGGTTACGGGTTAGGGTTAGGGTTACGATTAGGGTTAGAGTTAGGGTTAGTGTTAGGGTAAGGGTAAGGTTTAGGGTTGGGGTTAGGGTTAGGATTAGCGGTTAGGTTTGGGCTAGGGTTAGGGTTAGGGTAAGGGTTAAGTTTAGGGTTAGGGTAAGGGTAAGTGTTAGGGTTAGGTTTAGGGTTAGGGTTAGGGTTAGGGTAAGTGTTAGGGTTAGGGTTAGGGTTAGGCTTTGGGTTAGGGTTAGGTTTAGGGTTTAGGGTTAGGGTTAGGGTTAGGGTAAAGGTTAGGTTTAGGGTTAGGATTAGGGTAAGGGTTAGGGTTAGGGGTAGGGTTAGGGTAAGGGTAAGTGTTAGGGTGAGGGTTAGGGTTAGGGTTAAGGTTACTCTTAGGGTTAGGTTTAGGGTTTTGTAAGGTAATGGTTAGGGTTAGGTTAGGGTTGGGTTTAAGGTTAGGGTTAGGGTTAGGGTTAGGATTAGGGTTAGGTTTAGGTGTAGGGTTACGGTTAAGGTAAGTGTAATGGTTAGGGTTAGGGTTAGGGTTAGTTTTTAGTTTAGGGTTAGGGTTAGGGAAAGGGTAAGTTTTAGGGTTAGGTTTAGGGTTAGGGTTAGGGTAAAGATTAGGATTAGGGTTAGGGTTAGAATTAGGCTAAGGGTTAGGGTTAGTGTTAGGGTTAGGGTTAGCATTAAGGTTAGGCTTAGGGTTAGGGTAACGGTAAGGGTTATGGTTAGGGTAAGTGTTAGGTGTAGGGTGAGGTTAAGGGTAAGGGTTAGGGTTAAGGTTAAGGTTAGGCTTAAGGTTAGGGTTAGGGTTAGGGTGAGGATTAGGCTTAGGGTTAGGGTTAGGGTAATGGTTAGTGTTAGGGTTAGGCTTAGGGTTAGGGTTTAGGGTTAGGGTTAGGGTTAAGGTTATGGTAAGGCTTAGGGTTAGGTTTATGGTTAGGGTAAGGGTTAGGGTTATGGTTAGGTTTAGGGTTGGGGTTAAGGTTAGGATTAGGGTTAGGGTAAGGGTAAGGGTTAGGGTTAGGCTTAGGGTTAGGGTTAGGCTTAGTGTTAGGGTAAGGGTAAGGTTTAGGGTTAGGGTTAAATTTGAGGTTAGGGTTAGGGTTAGGTTTAGGTTTAGGGTTAGAATTAGGATTAGGGTTAGGGTTAGTGTTAGGGTTAGGTTTAGGTTTAGGGTTAGGCTTAGTGGTAGAGTAAGGGTAAGTGTTAGGGTTAGGGTCAGGGTTAAGGTGAGGGTTAAGGTTGAGGTTAGGGTTAGGGTAAGGGTAAGGGTTAGGGTTAGGGTTACGGTTAAGTTTAGGGTTAGGGTTTGGGTAAGGGTAAGGGTAAGGGTAAGGGTTAGGATTAGGGTTAGGATTAGGGTTAGGGTTAGGGTTAGGTTTAGTGTTAGGGTTAGGGTAAGGGTAAGGGTTAGGTTTAGGGTTAGGGTTAGGTTTACGGTTAGGGTTAGCGTTAGGGAAAGGATAAGGGTTAGGGTTATTGTTATGGTAAGGGTTAGAGTTAGGTTTAGGGTTAGGGTTATGGGTTAGGCTTAGAGTTAGGGTTAGGGTAAGGGTTAGGGTTACGGTTAGGGTAAGGGTTAGGATTAGGGTTAGGGCAAGGGTATCGGTTAGGGTTAGGGTAAGGGTTAGGGTTAGGTTTAGTGTTAGGGTTAGGTTTAGGTAAGGGTACGAGTTAGGGTTAGTATTAGGGTTAGGGTTAGGTTAATGGTTAGGGTTAGGGTTAGTGTTAGGTTTAAATTAGGGATAGGGTAAGGGTAAGATTTAGGGTTCGGGTTAGGGTTAGGTTTAGGATTGGGGTTAAGGTTAGGTTTAGGGTTAGAGTAGGATTAATTATTAGGGTTAGGGTTAGGGTTACGCTTGGAGTTAGGGTTAGGGTTAGGGTTAGGGTTAGGTTTAGTGTTAGGGTTAGGGTAAGGGTAAGGGTTAGGTTTAGGGTTAGGGTTAGGGTTAGGGAAAGGATAAGGGTTAGGGTTAAGGCTAGGTTTAGGGTTAGGGTTAGGGATAAGGTTAGGGTTAGGTTTAGGGTAAACGTAAGGGTTAGGTTTAGGTTTAGGGTTAGGGTTAGTGTAAGGTTAAGGGTTAAGGTTAAGGTTAGGGTTAGGTTTAGGGTTAGTATTAATGCTAGGTTTAGGGTAAGGGTAAGGGTTAGGGTTAAGTTGAGGGTTAGGGTTAGGTTTAGGGTTAGTGTTAGGTTGAGGGTTAGGGTAAGGTTTCGGTTTAGGATTAGGGTTAGGGTTAGGGTTAGGGTTAGGGTAAGGGTAAGGTGTAGGTTTAGGGTTAGGGTTAGGTTTAGGGTAAGGGTAAGGGCTAGGGTTAGGTTTAGAGTTAGGGTTAGGGTAAGGGTTAGGGTTAGGGTTAATGTTAGGGTTAGACTTATGGTAAGAGTTAGGGTTATGGTTAGGGTTGGGGTTAAGTTTGAGGTTAGGGTTAGAGTAAGGGTTAGGGTAAGGTTTAAGGTTAGGGTTAGGGTTTGGGTTAGAGTTAGGTTTAGGGTTAGAATAAGGTAAGGGTTAGGGTTAGGGTTAGGGTTAGGGTAAGGGTTAATGTTAAGGTTAGGGTTAGGGTAGGGTTTAGGGTAAGGGTAAATGTTAGTGTTAGAGTTAGGTTTAGGATACGGGAAGGATTAGGGTTAGGTTTAGGGTTAGGGTTAGAGTTTAGGGTTAGGGTTAGGGTTAGGGTGAGGGTTAGGTTTAGGGTTATGGTTAGGGTAAGGTTTAGGGTTAGTGTTAGGGTTAGGGTTAAGGTTAGGGTTAGGTTAGGGTTAGGGTTAGCCTAAGGGTTAGAGTTAGTGTTAGGGTAAGGGTTCGGTTAGGGTTAGGGTTATGGTAAGGGTTAGAGTTAAGTTTAGGGTTAGGGTTAGGGGTTAGACTTAGGGTTAGGGTAAGGGTTAGGGTTAGGGTTAGGGTAAGGGTTAGGGTAAGGCTTAGGGTTAGGATTAGGTTTAGGGTTGGGGTTAAGGTTAGGGTTAGTGTTAGGGGAAGGGTAAGGGTTAGGTTTAGGGTTAGGTTAAGGGTAAGGGGTAGGGTTAGAGTTAGGGTTAGGTTTAGAGGAAGGGTAAGTTTTAGGGTTAGGGTTAGGGGTAGGGTAAGGGTTAGGGTTAGGGGTTAGGTTTAATGTTAGGGTTAGGTTAAAGGTTAGGGTTAGGGTTAGGGTGAGGATAAGGTTTAGGGTTAGGGTAAGGGTTAGGGTTAGGGTTAGTGTAAGGGTTAGGGTTAGGGTAAGGGTTAGGTTTAGGTTTGGGGTTAAGGTTAGGGTTACGGTTAGGGTTAGGGTAAGTGTAAGGGTTGTGGTTATGGTTTGGGGTAGGGTTATGGTTGAGGTTAAGTTTAGAGTAGAGGGAGGGTTAGGGTTAGGGTAAGGGTAAGGGTTAGGTTTAGGGTTAGGGTTAGGGTTCGGGTAAGGACAAATGTTAGAGTTAAGGTTAGGGTTAGGGTTAGGGTTAGGGTTAGGGTTAAGATTAGGGTTAGGCTTAGGGTTAGGGTAAGTGTTAGGGTTACGGTTACGGTTAGCATAAAAGTTAGGGTTAGGGATAGGGTTAGGTTTAGGGTTAGGGTTAAGGTTAGGATTAGTATTAGGGTAAGGGTAAGGGTTAGGTTAGGGTTAGGGTTAGGGCTAGGGTTAAGGTTAGGGTTAGGGTTAGGTTTAGGGTTAGGGTTAGGGTAAGAGTTAAGGTTAGGGTTAGGGTTAGGGTTAGGCTTAGTGTTAGGGTAAGGGTAAGGGTTAGGGTTAGGGTTATGGTTAGTTTTAGTGTTAGGGTTAGGCTAAGGATAAGAGTTAGGATTAGGGTTAGGGTTTGGGTTATGGTTTGGTTTAGTGTTAGGGTTAGGGTAAGGGTAAGGGTTAGGTTTGGGGTTAGGTGAAGGGTTAGGTTTACAGTAAGGGTAAGGGTTATTTTTAGGGTTAGGGTTAGGGTTCGGGTAAGTGTAAGGGTTAGGGTTAGGTTTAGGGTAAGTGTTAGGGTAAGGGGTTAGGATTAGGGTTAGGGTTAGGGTTAGAGAAAGGGTAAGGGTTAGGGTTAGGGTTAGGGTTAGTGTTTAGGGTTAGGGTTAGGGTTAGGGTAAGGGTTAGGTTTAGGGTTAGTGTTAGGGTAAGGGTTAGGGTTAGGGGTAGGGTTAGGGTAAGGGTAAGTGTTAGTGTTAGGGTTAGGGTTAGGGTTAAGGTTATTGTTAGGGTTAGGTTTAGGGTTAGGGTAAGGGTAAGGGTTAGCGTTAAGGTTAGGGTTAGGGTTAAAGTTAGGGTTAGGGTTAGGGTTAGGATTAGGCTTAGGGTTAGGGTAAGGGTTAGGGTTAGGGTTAGGGTAGGTTTATGGTTTAGGGTTATGGTTAGGATTAGTGTGAGGGTACGGGTTAGGGTTAGGGTTACGATTAGGGGTAGAGTTAGGGTTAGGGTTAGGGTAAGGGTAAGGTTTAGGGTTGGGGTTAGGGTTAGGATTAGCGGTTAGGGTTGGGCTAGGGTTAGGGTTAGGGTAAGGGTTAAGGTTAGGGTTAGGGTAAGGGTAAGTGTTAGGGTTAGGTTTAGGGTTAGGGTTAGGGTTAGAGTAAGTGTTAGGGTTAGTTTTAGGGTTAGGGTTTGGATTAGGGTTAGGTTTAGGGTTTAGGGTTAGGGTTCTGGTTAGGGTAAAGGTTAGGTTTAGGGTTAGGGTTAGGGTAAGGGTTAGGGTTAGTGGTAGGGTTAGGGTTAGGGTAAGTGTTAGGGTTAGGGTTAGGGTTAGGGTTAAGGTTAGTATTAGGGTTAGGTTTACGGTTTTGTAAGGTAATGGTTAGCGTTAGGTTAGGGTTGGGGTTAAGGTTAGGGTTAGGGTTAGGGTTAGGATTAAGGTTAGGTTTAGGTGTAGGGTTAGGGTTAAGGTAAGTGTAATGGTTAGGGTTAGGGTTAGGGTTAGGGTTAGGGTAAAGATTAGGATTAGGGTTAGGGTAGAATTAGGCTAAGGGTTAGGTTTAGTGTTAGGGTTAGGGTTAGCATTAAGGTTAGGCTTAGGGTTAGGGTAAGGGTAAGGGTTATGTTTTGGGTAAGTGTTAGGTGTAGGGTGAGGTTAAGGGTAAGGGTTAGGGTTAAGGTTAGGGTTAGGCTTAAGGTTAGGGTTAGGGTTAGGGTTAGGGTTAGGATTAGGCTTAGGGTTAGGGTAAGGGTTAGGGTTAGGGTTAGGCTTAGGGTTAGGGTTTAGGGTTAGGGTCAGGGTTAGGGTTAGGGTTAGGGTTAGTGTTAGCGTTAGGGTTAGGGTAAGGGTAAAGTTTAGGGTTAGGGTTAGGTTTAGGATTAGCAGTTAGGGTTGGGCTAGGGTTAGGGTTAGGGTAAGGGTTAGGGTTAAGGTTAGGGTAAGGGTTAGGGTTAGGTATACGGTTAGGGTAAGGGTTAGGGTTATGGTTAGGTTTAGGGTTGGGGTTAAGGTTAGGATTAGGGTTAGGCTTGTGGCAAGGGAAAGTGTTAGGGTTAGGGTGAGTGTTAGGGTTAATTTTAGGGTTAGGGATAGGTTTAGGTAAGGGTACGAGTTGGGGTTAGGATTAGGGTTAGGGTTAGGGTAATGGTTAGTGTTAGTGTTAGGGTTAGGTTTAGATTAGGGATAGGGTAAGGGTAAGATTTAGGGTTAGAGTTAGGGTTAGGTTTAGGATTGGGGTTAAGGTTAGGTTTAGGGTTAGGGTAGGTTTAAGTATTAGGATTAGGGTTATGGTTAGGGTTATGCTTAGGGTTAGGGTTAGGATTAGGGTTAGGTTTAGGGTTACGGTTAGGTTTAGGGTTAGGGTTAGGGTAAGGTTATGGGTTAGGGTTAGGGTTAGGGTTAGGGTTAGGGTTACTGTAAGTGTTAGGGTTAGGTTTAGGGTTACGGTTAGGGTAAGGGTAAGGGTAAGGTTTAGAGTTAAAGTTAAGGTTAGGGTTAGGGTTAGGGTTAGGGTTAGCGTTAGGGTAAGGGTAAGGGTTAGGGTTAGGTTTAGGGTTAGGGTAAGGGTAAGGGTTACGTTTAGGGTTAGGGTTAGGTTTAGGGTTAAGGTTAGGGTAAGAATAAATGTCAGAGTTAAGGTTAGGGTTAAGGTTAGGGTTAGGGTTAGGGTTAAGGTTAGGGTGAGGGTAAGGTTAAGGGTTAGGGTTAAGGTTAATGTTAGGGTTTGGGTTAAGATTAGGGTTAGGTTTATGGTTATGGTAAGGGTTAGGGTTAGGTTTAGGATTGGGGTTAAGGTTAGGATTAGGGTCAGGGTAAGGGTAAGGGGTAGGTTAGGGTTAGGGTTAGGGCTAGGGTTAAGGTTAGGGTTAGGGTTAGGTTTAGGGTTAGGATTAGAGTTAGGGTTAGGGTAAGGGTTAGGGTTAGGGTTAGGGTTAGGCTTAGGCTTAGTGTTAGGGTAAGGGTAAGGGTTAGGTTTAGGGTTAGGATTAGGGTTAAGGTTGAATTTAGGGTTAGGGTTAGGTTTAGGTTTAGGGTTAGGATTAGGGTTAGGGTTAGGGTAAGGGTTAGGGTTAGGGTTAGGTTTAGGGTTCGGGATAGGGTTAGGGTTCGGGTTAGGTTTAAGTTTATGGTTATGGTTATTGTTAAGGTTAGGGTTAGAGTTAGGGAAAGGGTAAGGGTAAGGGTTAGGGTTAGGTTTAGGGTTAGGGTAAGTGTTAGAGTTAGGGTTAGGGTGTTAGGGTTAGGGTTAGGGTTAGGGTTAGTGTAAGGGTAAGGGTCAGGGTTAAGTTTAGCGTTAGGGTTAGGGTTAGGGTAAGGTTTAGTTTTAGGTTTACGGTTAGGGATAGTCTAAGGGTAAGGTTTAGGTTTGGGTTAGGGTTAGGTTTAGGATTAGGGTTAGGGTAAGGATAAGTGTTAGAGTTCAGGTTAGGTTTAGGGTTAGGGTTCTGTTTAGGGTGAGGAAAAGGGTAAGGGTTAGGGTTAGGTTTAGGGTTAGGGTTAGGGTAAGGGTAAGGGTTAGGGTTAAGGTTAGTGTTAGGGTAGGTTTAGGGTTAGGATTAGGGTTAGGGTTACGGTAAGGGTTAGGGTTAGGGTAACTGTAAGTGTTAGGGTTAGGGTTCTGGTTATGGTTAGGGTAAGGTTATGGTTAGGGTTAGGTGTTAGGGTAAGAGTAAGGGTTAGGGTTAGGGTCAGGGTTAGGGTAAGGGTAAGGGTTAGGGTTAGGGTTAGGGTTAGTTTTAGGGTTAGGGTTAGGGTAAGGGTTAGGGTTAGGGTTAGGTTTAGGGTTCGGGATAGGGTTAGGGTTCGGGTTAGGTTTAAGTTTATGGTTATGGTTATTGTTAAGGTTAGGGTTAGAGTTAGGGAAAGGGTAAGGGTAAGGGTTAGGGTTAGGTTTAGGGTTAGGGTAAGTGTTAGAGTTAGGGTTAGGGTGTTAGGGTTAGGGTTAGGGTTAGGGTTAGTGTAAGGGTAAGGGTCAGGGTTAAGTTTAGCGTTAGGGTTAGGGTTAGGGTAAGGTTTAGTTTTAGGTTTACGGTTAGGGATAGTCTAAGGGTAAGGTTTAGGTTTGGGTTAGGGTTAGGTTTAGGATTAGGGTTAGGGTAAGGATAAGTGTTAGAGTTCAGGTTAGGTTTAGGGTTAGGGTTCTGTTTAGGGTGAGGAAAAGGGTAAGGGTTAGGGTTAGGTTTAGGGTTAGGGTTAGGGTAAGGGTAAGGGTTAGGGTTAAGGTTAGTGTTAGGGTAGGTTTAGGGTTAGGATTAGGGTTAGGGTTACGGTAAGGGTTAGGGTTAGGGTTAAGGTCAGGGTTAGGCTTAGTGTTAGGGTAAGGGTAACGGTTAGATTTAGGGTTAGGGTTAGGGTTAAGGTTGAGGTTAGGATTAGGGTTAGGGTGAGGCTAAGGGTTAAGGTTAGGGTTAGGGTAAGGGTAAGGGTAAGGGTTGAGGTTAGGATTAGGGTTAGGGTTAGGCTAAGGGTTAGGGTTAGGGTTCGGGTAAGGGTTAGGGTTAGGGTTAGGGGTAGGGGTAGGGTTAGGGTAAGGGTTAGGGTTAAGGTTGAGGTTGGGATTAGAGTTAGGGTTAGGCTAAGGGTTGGGGTTACTGTTAGGGTAAGGGTTAGGTTTAGGGTTAGTGTTAGGGTAAGGCTAAGGTTTAGGGTTAGGGTTATGGTTATGGTTGAGGTTAGGGTTAGAGTTAAGGAAGGGTTAGGGTTAGGATTAGGGTAAGGGTTAGGGTTAGGTTTAGGGTAAGGTTTAGGGTTAGTGTTAGGGTTAGGGTAAGGGTAAGGGTTAGGGTTAGGGTTATGTTTATGGTTGAGGTTACGGTTAGAGTTAAGGAAGGGTTATGGTTAGGGTTAGGGTAAGGGTTACGGGTAGGGTTAGGGTTAGAATTAGGGTTAGGTTTAGAGGAAGGGTAAGTTTTAGGGTCAGGGTTAGGGTTAGGGTTAGGGATTAGGGTTAATGTTATGGTTAGGTTAAAGGTTAGGGTTAGGGTTAGTGTGAGGATATGGTTTAGGGTTAGGGTTAGGGTTAGGGTTAGGGTAAGGGTTAGGGTTAGGGTAAGGGTTAGGTTTAGGGTTGGGGTTAAGGTTAGGGTTAGGGTTATGGTTAGGGTAAGTGTAAGTGTTGGGGTTAGGGTTTGGGGTAGGGTTGTGATTGAGGTTAAATTTAGAGTTAGAGGGAGGGTTAGGGTTAGGGTAAGGGTAAGGATTAGGGTTAGGGTTATGGTTAGGGTTCGGGTAAGGATAAATGTTAGAGTTAAGGTTAGGTTTAGGGTTAGGATTAGGGTTAAGATTAGGGTTAGGGTTAGGGTTAGGGTAAGGGTTATGGTTACTCTTAAGGTTAGCGTAAATGTTAGGGTTAGGGATAGGGTTAGATTTAGGTTTGGGGTTAAGGTTAGGATTAGGATTAGGGTAAGGGTAAGGGTTAGGTTAGGGTTAGGGTTAGGGCTAGGGTTAAGGTTAGTGTTAGGGTTAGGTTTTGGGTTAGGGTTAGGGTAAGGGTTAAGGTTAGGGTTAGGGTTAGGGTTAGGCTTAGTGTTAGGGTAAGGGTAAGCGTTAGGTTTAGTTTTAGGGTTAGGGTTAGTGTTAGGGTTAGGCTAAGGGTAAGAGTTAGGTTTAGGGTTAGGGTTTGGGTTATGGTTAGGTTTAGTGTTAGGGTTAGGGTAAGGGTAAGGGTTAGGTTTGGGGTTAGGTGATGGGTTAGGGTTACAGTAAGGGTAAGGGTTAGGATTAGGGTTAGGGTTAGGGTTCGGGTAAGTGTAAGGGTTAGGGTTAGGTTTAGGGTAAGTGTTAGGGTAAGGGGTTAGGTTTAGGGTTAGGGTTATGGTTAGGGAAAGGGTAAGCGTTAGGGTTAGGGTTAGGGTTTGGGTTTAGAGTTAGGGTTAGGGTAAGGGTTAGGTTTAGGGTTAGTGTTAGGGTAACGGTTAGGGTTAGGGGAAGGGTTAGGGTAAGGGTAAGTGTTAGGGTTAGGGTTAGGTTTAGGGTTAAGGTTATTGTTAGGGTTAGGTTTAGGGTTAGGGTAAGGGTAAGGGTTAGCATTAAGGTTAGGGTTAGGGTTAAGGTTAGGGTTAGGGTTAGGGTTAGGGTTAGGATTAGGCTTAGGGTTAGGGTAAGGGTTAGGGTTAGGGTTAGGTTAGGGTTAGGGTTTAGGGTTATGGTTAGGGTTAGGTTGAGGTTACGGGTTAGGGTTAGGGTTACGATTAGGGTTAGAGTTAGGGTTAGTGTTAGGGTAAGGGTAAGGTTTAGGGTTGGGGTTAGGGTTAGGATTAGCGGTTAGGTTTGGGCTAGGGTTAGGGTTAGGGTAAGGGTTAAGTTTAGGGTTAGGGTAAGGGTAAGTGTTAGGGTTAGGTTTAGGGTTAGGGTTAGGGTTAGGGTAAGTGTTAGGGTTAGGGTTAGGGTTAGGCTTTGGGTTAGGGTTAGGTTTAGGGTTTAGGGTTAGGGTTAGGGTTAGGGTAAAGGTTAGGTTTAGGGTTAGGATTAGGGTAAGGGTTAGGGTTAGGGGTAGGGTTAGGGTAAGGGTAAGTGTTAGGGTGAGGGTTAGGGTTAGGGTTAAGGTTACTCTTAGGGTTAGGTTTAGGGTTTTGTAAGGTAATGGTTAGGGTTAGGTTAGGGTTGGGTTTAAGGTTAGGGTTAGGGTTAGGGTTAGGATTAGGGTTAGGTTTAGGTGTAGGGTTACGGTTAAGGTAAGTGTAATGGTTAGGGTTAGGGTTAGGGTTAGTTTTTAGTTTAGGGTTAGGGTTAGGGAAAGGGTAAGTTTTAGGGTTAGGTTTAGGGTTAGGGTTAGGGTAAAGATTAGGATTAGGGTTAGGGTTAGAATTAGGCTAAGGGTTAGGGTTAGTGTTAGGGTTAGGGTTAGCATTAAGGTTAGGCTTAGGGTTAGGGTAACGGTAAGGGTTATGGTTAGGGTAAGTGTTAGGTGTAGGGTGAGGTTAAGGGTAAGGGTTAGGGTTAAGGTTAAGGTTAGGCTTAAGGTTAGGGTTAGGGTTAGGGTGAGGATTAGGCTTAGGGTTAGGGTTAGGGTAATGGTTAGTGTTAGGGTTAGGCTTAGGGTTAGGGTTTAGGGTTAGGGTTAGGGTTAAGGTTATGGTAAGGCTTAGGGTTAGGTTTATGGTTAGGGTAAGGGTTAGGGTTATGGTTAGGTTTAGGGTTGGGGTTAAGGTTAGGATTAGGGTTAGGGTAAGGGTAAGGGTTAGGGTTAGGGTTAAATTTGAGGTTAGGGTTAGGGTTAGGTTTAGGTTTAGGGTTAGAATTAGGATTAGGGTTAGGGTTAGTGTTAGGGTTAGGTTTAGGTTTAGGGTTAGGCTTAGTGGTAGAGTAAGGGTAAGTGTTAGGGTTAGGGTCAGGGTTAAGGTGAGGGTTAAGGTTGAGGTTAGGGTTAGGGTAAGGGTAAGGGTTAGGGTTAGGGTTACGGTTAAGTTTAGGGTTAGGGTTTGGGTAAGGGTAAGGGTAAGGGTAAGGGTTAGGATTAGGGTTAGGATTAGGGTTAGGGTTAGGGTTAGGTTTAGTGTTAGGGTTAGGGTAAGGGTAAGGGTTAGGTTTAGGGTTAGGGTTAGGTTTACGGTTAGGGTTAGCGTTAGGGAAAGGATAAGGGTTAGGGTTATTGTTATGGTAAGGGTTAGAGTTAGGTTTAGGGTTAGGGTTATGGGTTAGGCTTAGAGTTAGGGTTAGGGTAAGGGTTAGGGTTACGGTTAGGGTAAGGGTTAGGATTAGGGTTAGGGCAAGGGTATCGGTTAGGGTTAGGGTAAGGGTTAGGGTTAGGTTTAGTGTTAGGGTTAGGTTTAGGTAAGGGTACGAGTTAGGGTTAGTATTAGGGTTAGGGTTAGGTTAATGGTTAGGGTTAGGGTTAGTGTTAGGTTTAAATTAGGGATAGGGTAAGGGTAAGATTTAGGGTTCGGGTTAGGGTTAGGTTTAGGATTGGGGTTAAGGTTAGGTTTAGGGTTAGAGTAGGATTAATTATTAGGGTTAGGGTTAGGGTTACGCTTGGAGTTAGGGTTAGGGTTAGGGTTAGGGTTAGGTTTAGTGTTAGGGTTAGGGTAAGGGTAAGGGTTAGGTTTAGGGTTAGGGTTAGGGTTAGGGAAAGGATAAGGGTTAGGGTTAAGGCTAGGTTTAGGGTTAGGGTTAGGGATAAGGTTAGGGTTAGGTTTAGGGTAAACGTAAGGGTTAGGTTTAGGTTTAGGGTTAGGGTTAGTGTAAGGTTAAGGGTTAAGGTTAAGTTAGGTAAGTTAGGTTAGGTTAATGTAAGTTAGTTTAAGGTAAGTTTAGGTAGGGTTAAGTTAAGTTAGGGTTAGGTTAGGTTTAGTTGTTAGGTTGAGGGTTAGGGTAAGTTTCGGTTTAGGATTAGGGTTAGGGTTAGGTAGGGTTAGGTAAGGGTAAGGTTAGGGTTAGGTTAGGGTTAGGTTAGGGTAAGGGTAAGGCTAGGTTTAGAGTTAGGGTTAGGGTAAGGGTTAGGGTTAGGGTTAATGTTAGGGTTAGACTTATGGTAAGAGTTAGGGTTATGGTTAGGGTTGGGGTTAAGTTTGAGGTTAGGGTTAGAGTAAGGGTTAGGGTAAGGTTTAAGGTTAGGGTTAGGGTTTGGGTTAGAGTTAGGTTTAGGGTTAGAATAAGGTAAGGGTTAGGGTTAGGGTTAGGGTTAGGGTAAGGGTTAATGTTAAGGTTAGGGTTAGGGTAGGGTTTAGGGTAAGGGTAAATGTTAGTGTTAGAGTTAGGTTTAGGATACGGGAAGGATTAGGGTTAGGTTTAGGGTTAGGGTTAGAGTTTAGGGTTAGGGTTAGGGTTAGGGTGAGGGTTAGGTTTAGGGTTATGGTTAGGGTAAGGTTTAGGGTTAGTGTTAGGGTTAGGGTTAAGGTTAGGGTTAGGTTAGGGTTAGGGTTAGCCTAAGGGTTAGAGTTAGTGTTAGGGTAAGGGTTCGGTTAGGGTTAGGGTTATGGTAAGGGTTAGAGTTAAGTTTAGGGTTAGGGTTAGGGGTTAGACTTAGGGTTAGGGTAAGGGTTAGGGTTAGGGTTAGGGTAAGGGTTAGGGTAAGGCTTAGGGTTAGGATTAGGTTTAGGGTTGGGGTTAAGGTTAGGGTTAGTGTTAGGGGAAGGGTAAGGGTTAGGTTTAGGGTTAGGTTAAGGGTAAGGGGTAGGGTTAGAGTTAGGGTTAGGTTTAGAGGAAGGGTAAGTTTTAGGGTTAGGGTTAGGGGTAGGGTAAGGGTTAGGGTTAGGGGTTAGGTTTAATGTTAGGGTTAGGTTAAAGGTTAGGGTTAGGGTTAGGGTGAGGATAAGGTTTAGGGTTAGGGTAAGGGTTAGGGTTAGGGTTAGTGTAAGGGTTAGGGTTAGGGTAAGGGTTAGGTTTAGGTTTGGGGTTAAGGTTAGGGTTACGGTTAGGGTTAGGGTAAGTGTAAGGGTTGTGGTTATGGTTTGGGGTAGGGTTATGGTTGAGGTTAAGTTTAGAGTAGAGGGAGGGTTAGGGTTAGGGTAAGGGTAAGGGTTAGGTTTAGGGTTAGGGTTAGGGTTCGGGTAAGGACAAATGTTAGAGTTAAGGTTAGGGTTAGGGTTAGGGTTAGGGTTAGGGTTAAGATTAGGGTTAGGCTTAGGGTTAGGGTAAGTGTTAGGGTTACGGTTACGGTTAGCATAAAAGTTAGGGTTAGGGATAGGGTTAGGTTTAGGGTTAGGGTTAAGGTTAGGATTAGTATTAGGGTAAGGGTAAGGGTTAGGTTAGGGTTAGGGTTAGGGCTAGGGTTAAGGTTAGGGTTAGGGTTAGGTTTAGGGTTAGGGTTAGGGTAAGAGTTAAGGTTAGGGTTAGGGTTAGGGTTAGGCTTAGTGTTAGGGTAAGGGTAAGGGTTAGGGTTAGGGTTATGGTTAGTTTTAGTGTTAGGGTTAGGCTAAGGATAAGAGTTAGGATTAGGGTTAGGGTTTGGGTTATGGTTTGGTTTAGTGTTAGGGTTAGGGTAAGGGTAAGGGTTAGGTTTGGGGTTAGGTGAAGGGTTAGGTTTACAGTAAGGGTAAGGGTTATTTTTAGGGTTAGGGTTAGGGTTCGGGTAAGTGTAAGGGTTAGGGTTAGGTTTAGGGTAAGTGTTAGGGTAAGGGGTTAGGATTAGGGTTAGGGTTAGGGTTAGAGAAAGGGTAAGGGTTAGGGTTAGGGTTAGGGTTAGTGTTTAGGGTTAGGGTTAGGGTTAGGGTAAGGGTTAGGTTTAGGGTTAGTGTTAGGGTAAGGGTTAGGGTTAGGGGTAGGGTTAGGGTAAGGGTAAGTGTTAGTGTTAGGGTTAGGGTTAGGGTTAAGGTTATTGTTAGGGTTAGGTTTAGGGTTAGGGTAAGGGTAAGGGTTAGCGTTAAGGTTAGGGTTAGGGTTAAAGTTAGGGTTAGGGTTAGGGTTAGGATTAGGCTTAGGGTTAGGGTAAGGGTTAGGGTTAGGGTTAGGGTAGGTTTATGGTTTAGGGTTATGGTTAGGATTAGTGTGAGGGTACGGGTTAGGGTTAGGGTTACGATTAGGGGTAGAGTTAGGGTTAGGGTTAGGGTAAGGGTAAGGTTTAGGGTTGGGGTTAGGGTTAGGATTAGCGGTTAGGGTTGGGCTAGGGTTAGGGTTAGGGTAAGGGTTAAGGTTAGGGTTAGGGTAAGGGTAAGTGTTAGGGTTAGGTTTAGGGTTAGGGTTAGGGTTAGAGTAAGTGTTAGGGTTAGGGTTAGGGTTAGGGTTTGGATTAGGGTTAGGTTTAGGGTTTAGGGTTAGGGTTAGGGTTAGGGTAAAGGTTAGGTTTAGGGTTAGGGTTAGGGTAAGGGTTAGGGTTAGTGGTAGGGTTAGGGTTAGGGTAAGTGTTAGGGTTAGGGTTAGGGTTAGGGTTAAGGTTAGTATTAGGGTTAGGTTTACGGTTTTGTAAGGTAATGGTTAGGGTTAGGTTAGGGTTGGGGTTAAGGTTAGGGTTAGGGTTAGGGTTAGGATTAAGGTTAGGTTTAGGTGTAGGGTTAGGGTTAAGGTAAGTGTAATGGTTAGGGTTAGGGTTAGGGTTAGTTTTAAGTTTCGGGTTAGGGTTAGGGAAAGGGTAAGTTTTAGGGTTAGGTTTAGGGTTAGGGTTAGGGTAAAGATTAGGATTAGGGTTAGGGTAGAATTAGGCTAAGGGTTAGGTTTAGTGTTAGGGTTAGGGTTAGCATTAAGGTTAGGCTTAGGGTTAGGGTAAGGGTAAGGGTTATGTTTTGGGTAAGTGTTAGGTGTAGGGTGAGGTTAAGGGTAAGGGTTAGGGTTAAGGTTAGGGTTAGGCTTAAGGTTAGGGTTAGGGTTAGGGTTAGGGTTAGGATTAGGCTTAGGGTTAGGGTAAGGGTTAGGGTTAGGGTTAGGCTTAGGGTTAGGGTTTAGGGTTAGGGTCAGGGTTAGGGTTAGGGTTAGGGTTAGTGTTAGCGTTAGGGTTAGGGTAAGGGTAAAGTTTAGGGTTAGGGTTAGGTTTAGGATTAGCAGTTAGGGTTGGGCTAGGGTTAGGGTTAGGGTAAGGGTTAGGGTTAAGGTTAGGGTAAGGGTTAGGGTTAGGTATACGGTTAGGGTAAGGGTTAGGGTTATGGTTAGGTTTAGGGTTGGGGTTAAGGTTAGGATTAGGGTTAGGCTTGTGGCAAGGGAAAGTGTTAGGGTTAGGGTGAGTGTTAGGGTTAATTTTAGGGTTAGGGATAGGTTTAGGTAAGGGTACGAGTTGGGGTTAGGATTAGGGTTAGGGTTAGGGTAATGGTTAGTGTTAGTGTTAGGGTTAGGTTTAGATTAGGGATAGGGTAAGGGTAAGATTTAGGGTTAGAGTTAGGGTTAGGTTTAGGATTGGGGTTAAGGTTAGGTTTAGGGTTAGGGTAGGTTTAAGTATTAGGATTAGGGTTATGGTTAGGGTTATGCTTAGGGTTAGGGTTAGGATTAGGGTTAGGTTTAGGGTTACGGTTAGGTTTAGGGTTAGGGTTAGGGTAAGGTTATGGGTTAGGGTTAGGGTTAGGGTTAGGGTTAGGGTTACTGTAAGTGTTAGGGTTAGGTTTAGGGTTACGGTTAGGGTAAGGGTAAGGGTAAGGTTTAGAGTTAAAGTTAAGGTTAGGGTTAGGGTTAGGGTTAGGGTTAGCGTTAGGGTAAGGGTAAGGGTTAGGTTAGGTTAGGGTTAGGGTAAGGGTAGGGTTACGTTTAGGGTTAGGGTTAGGTTTAGGGTTAAGGTTAGGGTAAGAATAAATGTCAGAGTTAAGGTTAGGGTTAAGGTTAGGGTTAGGGTTAGGGTTAAGGTTAGGGTGAGGGTAAGGTTAAGGGTTAGGGTTAAGGTTAATGTTAGGGTTTGGGTTAAGATTAGGGTTAGGTTTATGGTTATGGTAAGGGTTAGGGTTAGGTTTAGGATTGGGGTTAAGGTTAGGATTAGGGTCAGGTAAGGGTAAGGGGTAGGTTAGGGTTAGGGTTAGGGCTAGGGTTAAGGTTAGGGTTAGGGTTAGGTTTAGGGTTAGGATTAGAGTTAGGGTTAGGGTAAGGGTTAGGGTTAGGGTTAGGGTTAGGCTTAGGCTTAGTGTTAGGGTAAGGGTAAGGGTTAGGTTTAGGGTTAGGATTAGGGTTAAGGTTGAATTTAGGGTTAGGGTTAGGTTTAGGTTTAGGGTTAGGATTAGGGTTAGGGTTAGGGTAAGGGTTAGGGTTAGGGTTAGGTTTAGGGTTCGGGATAGGGTTAGGGTTCGGGTTAGGTTTAAGTTTATGGTTATGGTTATTGTTAAGGTTAGGGTTAGAGTTAGGGAAAGGGTAAGGGTAAGGGTTAGGGTTAGGTTTAGGGTTAGGGTAAGTGTTAGAGTTAGGGTTAGGGTGTTAGGGTTAGGGTTAGGGTTAGGGTTAGTGTAAGGGTAAGGGTCAGGTTAAGTTTAGCGTTAGGGTTAGGGTTAGGGTAAGGTTTAGTTTTAGGTTTACGGTTAGGGATAGTCTAAGGGTAAGGTTTAGGTTGGGTTAGGGTTAGGTTTAGGATTAGGGTTAGGGTAAGGATAAGTGTTAGAGTTCAGGTTAGGTTTAGGGTTAGGGTTCTGTTTAGGGTGAGGAAAAGGGTAAGGGTTAGGGTTAGGTTTAGGGTTAGGGTTAGGGTAAGGGTAAGGGTTAGGGTTAAGGTTAGTGTTAGGGTAGGTTTAGGGTTAGGATTAGGGTTAGGGTTACGGTAAGGGTTAGGGTTAGGGTAACTGTAAGTGTTAGGGTTAGGGTTCTGGTTATGGTTAGGGTAAGGTTATGGTTAGGGTTAGGTGTTAGGGTAAGAGTAAGGGTTAGGGTTAGGGTCAGGGTTAGGGTAAGGGTAAGGGTTAGGGTTAGGGTTAGGGTTAGTTTTAGGGTTAGGGTTAGGGTAAGGGTTAGGGTTAGGGTTAGGTTTAGGGTTCGGGATAGGGTTAGGGTTCGGGTTAGGTTTAAGTTTATGGTTATGGTTATTGTTAAGGTTAGGGTTAGAGTTAGGGAAAGGGTAAGGGTAAGGGTTAGGGTTAGGTTTAGGGTTAGGGTAAGTGTTAGAGTTAGGGTTAGGGTGTTAGGGTTAGGGTTAGGGTTAGGGTTAGTGTAAGGGTAAGGGTCAGGGTTAAGTTTAGCGTTAGGGTTAGGGTTAGGGTAAGGTTTAGTTTTAGG
Organism: Megascapheus bottae; assembly: GCF_031878675.1. Taxonomy (NCBI): domain Eukaryota; kingdom Metazoa; phylum Chordata; class Mammalia; order Rodentia; family Geomyidae; genus Megascapheus; species Megascapheus bottae. The sequence continues at coordinate 110,153 of NW_028327485.1, forward strand.
TTTACGGTTAGGGATAGTCTAAGGGTAAGGTTTAGGTTTGGGTTAGGGTTAGGTTTAGGATTAGGGTTAGGGTAAGGATAAGTGTTAGAGTTCAGGTTAGTTTAGGGTTAGGGTTCTGTTTAGGGTGAGGAAAAGGGTAAGGGTTAGGGTTAGGTTTAGGGTTAGGGTTAGGGTAAGGGTAAGGGTTAGGGTTAAGGTTAGTGTTAGGGTAGGTTTAGGGTTAGGATTAGGGTTAGGGTTACGGTAAGGGTTAGGGTTAGGATAACTGTAAGTGTTAGGGTTAGGGTTCTGGTTATGGTTAGGGTAAGTTTATGGTTAGGGTTAGGTGTTAGGGTAAGAGTAAGGGTTAGGGTTAGGGTCAGGGTTAGGGTAAGGGTAAGGGTTAGGGTTAGGGTTAGGGTTAGTTTTAGGGTTAGGGTTAGGGTAAGGGTTAGGGTTAGGGTTAGGTTTAGGGTTCGGGATAGGGTTAGGGTTCGGGTTAGGTTTAAGTTTATGGTTATGGTTATTGTTAAGGTTAGGGTTAGAGTTAGGGAAAGGGTAAGGGTAAGGGTTAGGGTTAGGTTTAGGGTTAGGGTAAGTGTTAGAGTTAGGGTTAGGGTGTTAGGGTTAGGGTTAGGGTTAGGGTTAGTGTAAGGGTAAGGGTCAGGGTTAAGTTTAGCGTTAGGGTTAGGGTTAGGGTAAGGTTTAGTTTTAGGTTTACGGTTAGGGATAGTCTAAGGGTAAGGTTTAGGTTTGGGTTAGGGTTAGGTTTAGGATTAGGGTTAGGGTAAGGATAAGTGTTAGAGTTTCAGGTTAGGTTTAGGGTTAGGGTTCTGTTTAGGGTGAGGAAAAGGGTAAGGGTTTAGGGTTAGGTTTAGGGTTAGGGTTAGGGTAAGGGTAAGGGTTAGGGTTAAGGTTAGTGTTAGGGTAGGTTTAGGGTTAGGATTAGGGTTAGGGTTACGGTAAGGGTTAGGGTTAGGGTTAAGGTCAGGGTTAGGCTTAGTGTTAGGGTAAGGGTAACGGTTAGATTTAGGGTTAGGGTTAGGGTTAAGGTTGAGGTTAGGATTAGGGTTAGGGTGAGGCTAAGGGTTAAGGTTAGGGTTAGGGTAAGGGTAAGGGTAAGGGTTGAGGTTAGGATTAGGGTTAGGGTTAGGCTAAGGTTAGGGTTAGGGTTCGGGTAAGGGTTAGGGTTAGGGTTAGGGGTAGGGGTAGGGTTAGGGTAAGGGTTAGGGTTAAGGTTGAGGTTGGGATTAGAGTTAGGGTTAGGCTAAGGGTTGGGGTTACTGTTAGGGTAAGGGTTAGGTTAGGGTTAGTGTTAGGGTAAGGCTAAGGTTTAGGGTTAGGGTTATGGTTATGGTTGAGGTTAGGGTTAGAGTTAAGGAAGGGTTAGGGTTAGGATTAGGGTAAGGGTTAGGGTTAGGTTTAGGGTAAGGGTTAGGGTTAGTGTTAGGGTTAGGGTAAGGGTAAGGGTTAGGGTTAGGGTTATGTTTATGGTTGAGGTTACGGTTAGAGTTAAGGAAGGGTTATGGTTAGGGTTAGGGTAAGGGTTACGGGTAGGGTTAGGGGTTAGAATTAGGGTTAGGTTTAGAGGAAGGGTAAGTTTTAGGGTCAGGGTTAGGGTTAGGGTTAGGGATTAGGGTTAATGTTATGGTTAGTTAAAGGTTAGGGTTAGGGTTAGTGTGAGGATATGGTTTAGGGTTAGGGTTAGGGTTAGGGTAAGGGTTAGGGTTAGGGTAAGGGTTAGGTTTAGGGTTGGGGTTAAGGTTAGGGTTAGGGTTATGGTTAGGGTAAGTGTAAGTGTTGGGGTTAGGGTTTGGGGTAGGGTTGTGATTGAGGTTAAATTTAGAGTTAGAGGGAGGGTTAGGGTTAGGGTAAGGGTAAGGATTAGGGTTAGGGTTATGGTTAGGGTTCGGGTAAGGATAAATGTTAGAGTTAAGGTTAGGTTTAGGGTTAGGATTAGGGTTAAGATTAGGGTTAGGGTTAGGGTTAGGGTAAGGGTTATGGTTACTCTTAAGGTTAGCGTAAATGTTAGGGTTAGGGATAGGGTTAGATTTAGGTTTGGGGTTAAGGTTAGGATTAGGATTAGGGTAAGGGTAAGGGTTAGGTTAGGGTTAGGGTTAGGGCTAGGGTTAAGGTTAGTGTTAGGGTTAGGTTTTGGGTTAGGGTTAGGGTAAGGGTTAAGGTTAGGGTTAGGTTTAGGGTTAGGCTTAGTGTTAGGGTAAGGGTAAGCGTTAGGTTTAGTTTAGGGTTAGGGTTAGTGTTAGGGTTAGGCTAAGGGTAAGAGTTAGGTTTAGGTTTAGGGTTTGGGTATGGTTAGGTTTAGTGTTAGGGTTAGGGTAAGGGTAAGGGTTAGGTTTGGGGTTAGGTGATGGGTTAGGGTTACAGTAAGGGTAAGGGTTAGGATTAGGGTTAGGGTTAGGGTTCGGGTAAGTGTAAGGGTTAGGTTAGGTTAGGGTAAGTGTTAGGGTAAGGGGTTAGGTTTAGGGTTAGGGTTATGGTTAGGGAAAGGGTAAGCGTTAGGGTTAGGGTAGGGTTTGGGTTTAGAGTTAGGGTTAGGGTAAGGGTTAGGTTTAGGGTTAGTGTTAGGGTAACGGTAGGGTTAGGGGAAGGGTTAGGGTAAGGGTAAGTGTTAGGGTTAGGGTTAGGTTTAGGGTTAAGGTTATTGTTAGGGTTAGGTTTAGGGTTAGGGTAGGGTAAGGGTTAGCATTAAGGTTAGGGTTAGGGTTAAGGTTAGGGTTAGGGTTAGGGTTAGGGTTAGGATTAGGCTTAGGGTTAGGGTAAGGGTTAGGGTAGGGTTAGGTTAGGGTTAGGGTTTAGGGTTATGGTTAGGGTTAGGTTGAGGTTACGGGTTAGGGTTAGGGTTACGATTAGGGTTAGAGTTAGGGTTAGTGTTAGGGTAAGGGTAAGTTTAGGGTTGGGGTTAGGGTTAGGATTAGCGGTTAGGTTTGGGCTAGGGTTAGGGTTAGGGTAAGGGTTAAGTTTAGGGTTAGGGTAAGGGTAAGTGTTAGGGTTAGGTTTAGGGTTAGGGTTAGGGTTAGGGTAAGTGTTAGGGTTAGGGTTAGGGTTAGGCTTTGGGTTAGGGTTAGGTTTAGGGTTTAGGGTTAGGGTTAGGGTTAGGGTAAAGGTTAGGTTTAGGGTTAGGATTAGGGTAAGGGTTAGGGTTAGGGGTAGGGTTAGGTAAGGGTAAGTGTTAGGGTGAGGGTTAGGGTTAGGGTTAAGGTTACTCTTAGGGTTAGGTTTAGGGTTTTGTAAGGTAATGGTTAGGGTTAGGTTAGGGTTGGGTTTAAGGTTAGGGTAGGGTTAGGGTTAGGATTAGGGTTAGGTTTAGGTGTAGGGTTACGGTTAAGGTAAGTGTAATGGTTAGGGTTAGGGTTAGGGTTAGTTTTTAGTTTAGGGTTAGGGTTAGGGAAAGGGTAAGTTTTAGGTTAGGTTTAGGGTTAGGGTTAGGGTAAAGATTAGGATTAGGGTTAGGGTTAGAATTAGGCTAAGGGTTAGGGTTAGTGTTAGGGTTAGGTTAGCATTAAGGTTAGGCTTAGGGTTAGGGTAACGGTAAGGGTTATGGTTAGGGTAAGTGTTAGGTGTAGGGTGAGGTTAAGGGTAAGGGTTAGGGTTAAGGTTAAGGTTAGGCTTAAGGTTAGGGTTAGGGTTAGGGTGAGGATTAGGCTTAGGGTTAGGGTTAGGGTAATGGTTAGTGTTAGGGTTAGGCTTAGGGTTAGGGTTTAGGGTTAGGGTTAGGGTTAAGGTTATGGTAAGGCTTAGGGTTAGGTTTATGGTTAGGGTAAGGGTTAGGGTTATGGTTAGGTTAGGGTTGGGGTTAAGGTTAGGATTAGGGTTAGGGTAAGGGTAAGGGTTAGGGTTAGGCTTAGGGTTAGGGTTAGGCTTAGTGTA
>NW_028327486.1:0-28374 GCF_031878675.1 Megascapheus bottae
TCATCAGAGAATATACTCAGGAGAAACACCTTATGAGTGTAACATATGTGGAAAGTCCTTCACACAGAAGCCAAACCTCAACATGCATAAGACAATTCAAACAGGAGAAAAACCTTATGAATGTAACCGATGTGGAATGTCTTTCAAATGGAAGTCTTCCCTCAAATTGCATCAGAGAACACACACAGGAGAGAAACTGTACGAGTGCATCAAATGTGGTAAGACCTTCAGATGGAAGTCACATTACAGGAGGCATAACAGAATTCACACATATTAGAAACCTTAGGAATATAACCAAAGTTGAAAGTCTTTCGTGCAGTATTCACCCTTCAGGAAGCGTAAGAGAATTCACACATATGAGAAGCCTTAGCAATGTAATAAATAGGAAAGACTTTTTAGTCTGTGGAAGAAAACTCAGCTTGTGTCACAGAACCAACACAAGATCAAACCCTTAATGAATGTAGCAAATGTTCAGTCTTTTCCCCAGAAGGCACAAGTCAAGATTTATCACTAAACACCCACAGGATAGAATCCTATGAATAAAATGAAAGGGAAATTTTTTTGAAGAACTCATAGTTGAGTTTGCATGATACCACACAGACACAGGATAAAAATCATATGAACATAAGAATATGAAAAATCCATCATGAACGCATGACTAAGTATAAAATGCACATAGGAGAGAAAAACCTTATGAATATTACAAATGTGGCAAGTGTTTGACCTGGAAGGCATACTTCTGTGTTCATCACAAACCTGATTCCCATAGAAGAAAAGAAAACTAATGAATAGAACAAATGTGCAAAGACTTTTAATCAGAAGTCAGTCTTCAGTACATTTCAGAACATACACAATAGAGAAATTCTGAGTAATGAAAAACATTTAGCTATATATAGAATCTCTGTATATGGGAGCATTAGGGTAACTATTCTAAACAAAGTCAACCGACAGCAAGCATTAAGACACTCACAGAAGAAATAATAGCATGTAGGAAAACCTTTGTCAGAAACCTCTAAAAGCTGACTGTGTGGCTTAGTGGTAGAGTGCTAACCTATCAAGGATGAAGGCCTGGGTTAGATTCCTCAATACTACGTGAAAAGAGCAAGCCAGAAGCAGCACTGTGGTTCAAATGGTAGAGTGCTAAACTTGAGCAAAAGTAGCTCAGGCCCTGAGTTCAAGCCTAAGGATTGGAGAAAGAGAGAGAGAGAAGGAGAGAGAGAGAGAGAGAGAGAGAGAGAGAGAGAGAGAGAGAGAGAGAGAGAGAGAGAGAGAGAGAGAGAGAGAGAGAAAGAGAGAGAGAAAGAGAGAAAAGAGAGAGAAAGAGAGAGAAACAGGAACTTCTAAATTTTACAGATAGAGAAGGAGAGAGAGAAGGAGACAGAAACTAATTTCTAAACTTTACAGTCTTTCTATTTCCTTACAAATTCGTCTATGTCATTCTTTCTGATAGAAGCAGAGAATTCCATTGTGTAAAAATACCATATTTGATCTACTCATCAACTGACCGGCATCTGGGTTGGTTCCATACCTTTGCTATAGTAAATAGTGCTGTGAAAATTGTTATTGTTCTAGTGAATTTAGTGTGTCCTATCTGGACGATTGGCAAGTAGTGAAATTGCTGGATCACAGGGGAGCTCTATGTTTAGTCTTTTTGGGATACTGCCATAGTGCTTTCCATAGTGGTTGAACGAGTTTGCAATCCCACCAGCAGTGTAGTAGTGATCCCTCCTGGCCACATCCCCTGCAGCATACGTTATTAGATTTCTGGATCTTGGCCATTCTAACTGGAGTGAGGAGGAAAAGGGAAAGAGGAACTGAAACTTTCTCTCCTTACAGATGACATGATTCTGTATTTAAAGAACCCTATAGACTCTACTCCAAAGCTGATTGAGCTGATATAAAACTTTGGTAATGTAGCAGGGTATAAAATTAACCCTCAATGTCAACTGCCTTCCTATATGCCAACAAATGAGAGGAATGAGGCAAGAATCAGGATAGCAACTCATTTTGCTATCAAAGAAAATAAATACCTAGGAATTAACTTAGAATGTAAAGCACCTTTTTTGATGGAACTATAAACCCTGGAGAAGGATATTAACGCAGAACTGAGGAAATGCAAAAACCTATGCTCCTGCTTTGGAAGAAGTAATATTGTAAAAATGGCAATCTTCATAAGGACTATCTACAAATTCAGTGCAAGATTCATCAAGATCCCAATGTCATTCTTTAAAGAAACAGAAGAGGAAATCCAAAATTTCACTTGGAATAATAAAAGACCCCTTATAGTCTGTCTTCTTGCATGATACATAATGTTTAATCTCACCTTCTCCACCAAAATCTCACCTTTCTCATTGAGACATAGGTGGCCCTGTTTACTAGCAGCAAAGGCTCAAACGCGCAGTTTCAGGTGTCACCACTGCCTCTGTTACTGGGTAGATCCAACTCTGTCATCGATTCTGGGGTCTGCTCTGGGAGTCTTGGTCACAAGTTGTTCTGTGGCATCTGCTGCCAGCCTGTGCCTATTTGCTTCCTTTTCCTCCAGCAGCCTACAACAGGGAATGAAGTTCAGGCGCTGATGCTCTCCTTCATATGCAGGGCAGGATGAGCCCAACCCTCCCTCATCTTCCTCTTCCAATTTTTGGGAAAAAATGTGCTGGCAGAAGTTCTCAGGTGTGGGGCATGGCTGATCCACACTTTTAATCCAGGCTGGTCAGGAGGCTGAGATCTGAGTATGGAAGTTCCAAGTCACCTAGAACAGGAAAGTCTGATAGATTCTTACTACCAAAAATAAAAACAGCTGGGAATGGAGTTTGGGCTCAAGTGGTAAAGGGATAATACCAATGCTTAGTGCCCAGGCCCTGAGTTCAGGCTCCAGCACTGCCAACAACCTCACTTTAGTGAGATTTTAGCTTTATCCATGTAGGCACATCTCACTGGAATCTTTGCTGGTAGAGATAGTCTTCATAATTTTGTCTCAAGGTAAAGGTCCTCCTGGGGTAGTACACAAAAGGTGTCATGGAGAGAGGAGCCCCACTTGCTCCAGGTTTGAAGATGGCATAGGTCAAGCCAGCATGGAGTTGGCACATCAGTTGGCGCCCGAACAGGGACCCTGAAAATCTGGGACGAAGGCGGAGGACCCCGCTGTGGTGAGTAACACATCGTAGGACTTTTAAGAGAGTGAGAGAGCGGGAGGCTGTATTATCCAGAGTAAAAATTATGGCTCAAGTTAATAGCTATACGTCATATTTACCGATCTTAACAGGCCTACTTGAAGCCCACGGAACGTGGGTGGAAGAAGGGATGCTTCAGAGCTTCCTACAGTTTCTCGAGGAGGCATGCCCGAGGTCTATAGAGGAGGAATTCCAAAAAACCTGGCAGCGGATAGGAAAAAGAATTCAAGATTATTATAATGTATATGGCCCCGAAAAGACCCCAGAAGAGGTTATTGATGTATGGAATTTAGTAAGTGAATGCATAGATCCTCAACATGAGAATGCTGAACTTAATCTTGAATTAAGGGAACTTTATGAATTAAAGGACCCTTCTAAAAAACCTGAGGCTGAGCCATATGCCGCAGCCCAAGAGAGTCTAAGTGAGATCTTGAAAATGGAACAACAACCAGTAGATATTGAGTATCAGAATTCAAATTTGAATATGAGGGAGGAAAGTTATGATGAGCCGATGGAGGACCGGATAGCTACGATAGAAAAGAGGTTAGAAGAAATCCTACATCTACTATCTAAAATGGGGAAAGAGCAGAGAGCCCCCCCAGAAGTAGGAAGGAGATATGACTCTCAGGCCACTATGGTTTCTGATTCTAAATCCTACCTCTCACACCCACTGCCTCAGGCTGCAGCCTTATGGCCCCAATCGCTTTTTCAAACTTTCAAGCCTAAAAGCCCTAGCAACAAATCCCTTTTAACAGGCACTACAACCAGGCACAGTGCATCACAATTAAACCTGGCTCAGGCTGCTAGAGAGAGGGAAGATATTTCAGAGCCTCGATGCTTCCCTAGTTTAGTTGATCAGGATGAACAAGTATACCATCAACCTGTTACTGTTAAACTATTGCAGGATTTAAAGAGTGCCTGCTCCCAATATGGGCCAACTGCCCCTTTTACTCAAGTAATATTAGAGGCCGCGTGTGCTGGTATTGTATGCCCAAATGACTGGAAGCGGCTTGCCAGAGCATGCCTTAGTGCGGGAGAGTACTTATTATGGGAGACAGAGTTCACTGCACAGTGTCGGGCTAAAATTGAAACAAATAGGTCTAAGAACCTGCCTTACACTTTTGATCAGTTGTTAGGAGAGGGAATCTATAAAAACACAGAAGATCAATTGGGTTATGCAAAGGAAGCCTATTTACAAATAAATGCTGCGGCGAAAGAGGCTTGGAAAAGGTTACGTAATTCCAATCGTACAAAAAATTTAGTAGAAGTTAAACAGGGACCGAATGAACCTTATCTAGAATTTTTGTCTCGATTAATGGAGACTGCAGACCACCTAGTACAAGATGAGAACGCAAGGAAGTTTATAGTTAGACACATAGCCTGTGAAAATGCCAACGCCACCTGTCAGGCGGCTATCAGACCCCATAGGAATAAGGGAGGAATCACGGACTTTATTTCACTATGTGCTGATATTGGACCCTCCCATGTACAAGGCCTTACTTTAGCCGCCGCTCCTCAAGGAAAGACTGCTACTGAATTTCAAAAATATAGAGGCCAAAGGCCAGAGGCCCGGGCTGCTAGACCCCCAGGGCGTTGCTTCTCTTGTGGACAAATAGGACATTGGATGACGCAATGCCCACGCCAGGCCAGGTTAAAGAGAGAAAAATTACCTGGCACATGTCCACGCTGTGGTAAAGGGAAGCACTGGGCTAAAGATTGCAGGTCAAGAACAGATCGCAATGGCCGCCCGTTTTCGGGAAACTGGAGAAGGGGCCAGCCTCTGGCCCCGCAAAACCATGGGGCAGTCCCTCCCTCTTCTCGGCCACAAGTAAATCTTCTAACAACTCCCCAAAATCAGTCTCCAGCCTCTTCCGTGCCACCCCAGGCAGCGCAGGATTGGACCTCTGTTCCTCCACCTGCTCAGTATTGACCCCAGAGATGGGGACACAAGCTCTCCCCACGGGGGTCTTCGGTCCCCTTCTCCCGGGAGTGGCTAGATTGCTGTTAGGGCGAAGTAGCTCAGCCCTTAAAGGGATACAGATTACACCTGGCAAAATTGACCAGGATTTCACTGGAGAAATCAAAGTTATGGCCTCTGCCCCGAAACACATAGTATCAATCCCAGCCGGTCAAAAATTAGCACAACTAATACTTGTCCCTTTATCTCATGGGGAGACTGCTAATTCTTCTGCCCCATGCGGACAGAGAGGATTTGGATCCTCTGATATCTATTGGGTACAAAGCATAAAACAAGAGAGGCCTGAGATGACTATATTTATACAAGAAAAACCCTTTAAAGGAATATTAGACACAGGAGCGGATGTGTCTGTAATATCTAAAAAGCATTGGCCAGCCCAATGGCCCCTGACAACCTCTATGACTTCCCTACAGGGGATTGGGCAAGCAACTGACCCACAGCAGAGCAGTGCGATCCTTGTTTGGAGAGATGAGGAAGGGCACTCTGGTCATTTTCAGCCATTTGTCTTGGATCATCTGCCAATTAATTTATGGGGTCGTGATATCATGGAAAAAATGGGAGTGTATATGTTTAGTCCTAGTGCTGCGGTCACTAAGCAGTTACTTGATCAAGGCCTCCTCCCCTTTAGGGGACTAGGCCGAGCAGCACAGGGGGAGCTAGAGCCACTCCAACCCCAGTCTCACCCCCCGAGACAAGGATTAGGGTATTCTTTAACGGGGGCTGTTGTTTGTCCTGCCCCTCATGCTGATCCCATAAATTGGCTCTCGGAAGAACCGGTATGGGTCGAACAGTGGCCTCTTTCTCTAGAAAAGATCATTGCAGTTCAGCAGCTGGTACAGGAACAACTAGACTTGGGACATGTGGCCGCTTCTAACTCTCCATGGAATTCTCCAATTTTTGTTATAAAGAAAAAGTCAGGTAAATGGAGGCTGTTACAGGATCTGAGAAAGTAAATGCAACTATGGAACTTATGGGAGCCTTACAGCCCGGCTTGCCTTCACCGATGGCAATCCCAAAGGATACTTACAAGATTATTATAGATTTGAAGGATTGTTTCTATACTATACCCCTGGCACCTCAGGACTGTAAGCGCTTTGCCTTCAGCGTCCCCTCTGTTAATTTTAAAGAACCCATGAAGCGATATCACTGGCTTGTGCTCCCACAGGGCATGGCAAATAGCCCAACTTTATGTCAAAGTTTTGTAGCCAGAGCCATTTCTTCCACCCGTGAAAAATTTTCTTCTGTTTATATTGTTCATTATATGGACGACATCTTGTTGGCTTGTTCTGACCCTATCGTCGTACGACAAGCCTTTGGACAACTAAAGCAAGATCTGAGCCTCTTTGGCCTTATAATAGCAGCTGAAAAGGTTCAGGAACACCCCCCTTTTACATATTTAGGCCATATATTAGGCCCACACTATTTTAAAAGCCAAAAAATACAATTAAAAACTTCACACTTAAGAACCCTTCATGATTTTCAGCAATTCTTAGGAGATATAAATTGGCTTCGGCCTTATCTAAAGCTGTCCACAGGAGAGTTAAAACCCCTCTTTGATCTCTTAAAAGGAGATACCAACCCTACATCCTTGTGCAATTTAAATCCTGACGCCAGGAGGGCCATCCAAATCGTAGAAAAGGCAATTTCACAGCAACAAGTTACCTATTGTGACTACTCTAAACCATGGGGAGTTTACATTTTAGCTACTTCTCACTCCCCAACTGCTGTATTGTGGCAGGATGGCCCACTTTTATGGCTTTATCTACCATCAACACCCGGCAAAGTGCTGACCCCCTACTATGAATTGGTAGCTAATCTGATACATATGTGCCGAGTGGATTCCCGTAAATATTTAGGTCAGGAACCTCATTTTATCTGTGTCCCATATAATTTACAACAACAAGATTGGCTATTCGCCCATTGCGATTCTTGGGCCATTGCTTGGGCCAATTATACGGGAAAAATTTTGCATCACTACCCGTCTAACAAACTCCTCCAATTTGCTGCATGTCATACGTTCCTATTTCCTTCCATAGTACAGGCCTCGCCTTTATCTTCTGCCGCTTTAGTATTTACAGATGGATCCTCTAATGGAACGGCTGCTTTGACCATTAATGGGAAAACTCAATCTTGGGTTACGGGGTTTTCCTCCGCCCAAGAGGTAGAGTTAGAGGCTGTTTTACAAGCACTCGTCCTGTTACAAGATGAGCCCTTTAACTTATACTCAGACAGCCAATATGTAATTCGTGCTCTTCAAGTCATAGAAACTGTTCCCTTTATTGGAACTACTAACTCCAATATCCAGACCCAATTTCGCCAAGTACAAACTTTGCTTTGTTCTCGCAACCACCCCTGTTTTTTTGGCTTCATTCGAGCTCACACTAATCTTCCTGGCCCTTTAAGTGAGGGTAACGCAGTTACTGATTCTGCCACCAGAGTTTATTTAAGTCAGGTCGAACTTGCTAAGCAGTCACATGCCATCCATCATCAAAACAGCCGAGCCTTGCGCCGACAGTTTAAATTATCTAGAGAAGCGGCACGTCAAATAGTTAAAACTTGCTCCAACTGTGTGCCCTTCTCACCAGCTCCTCATTTAGGTATAAATCCACGAGGACTGCTTTCTAATCACATTTGGCAGATGGATGTCACACATGTTCCATCATTTGGCCGATTAAAATATGTTCATGTTACTGTAGGTACTTATTCTAATTTTATCCTAGCCACCCCCCTTGCTGGGGAAGCTACTAAACATTGTATTTCTCACTGCATTCGATGTTTTGCTGTGATGGGGATTCCCTCGCAAATAAAAACAGATAATGGCCCTGGCTATGCAGGCCAAGCATTTCAGTCCTTCTGCCATTCTTATAATATCACTCATATTACAGGCATTCCTTACAATCCTCAAGGTCAAGGCATCGTGGAGAGAGCTAATGGATTATTAAAACATCAAATTGCTAAAATACAGAAAGGAGAGTCATATCCTGCTACCCCTGTGAATATACTTAATCATGCTTTATTTGTTTTAAATTTTTTGAATCTGGATTCAAATAATTTATCTGCTGCTCAGCGATTCTGGGAAAAAAGAGAGCAGCGTGCTTTTGCCTTAGTAAAATGGAAGGATCCCCTAACTGGTGCTTGGCACGGACCAGATCCTGTTCTAACCTGGGGTAGAGGGCATGTATGTGTTTTTCTCACAGGAAGAAAATGATGCCCGTTGGCTGCCCGAACGCTATGTTCGGATTGTGGAGAGTGACAGTGGTCATCCAAGCAGTGACCCACTGGACCTTCACCCCCAACCCTCCAGTAATGCATCCAGTAATGCGGAAAAGACCTGAATTCATGTTTTTGTGTTAAGTGTAAAAGTCTCTGTTTCTTTGCCTTGTTAATGTTACATATTTTTTCTTGTCCAGTTTTGTCTTTGAAATTGGTACCAGTTTTAAATATGGATCCTTATGTTTTTTCTAAAGTTTTGTTTTGAACCTGGTTCTCACCTGCAAGAGTAAAATTGGCAAAGCTCTCTTGACACAAACTTCCGGAAAATGGATGGCCAATATTAATTTTGTGCACTTTAAAATCTTTGAGTATGAATGTGTGTGAATGATTGAGTGAACATGTTCAAGGTTTAATCAAGAAAATCATTTAGGTTTGAATTATTGCATTGTTTTAAAGAGGGGGGAGAATGGAATGTTAGATCAGCAAAAAAAAATGAACTTGATGCTTGTATGACAGCTCTTAAGTCCCATTTAGAAGGTCGAATCAGTAGATTGGAGAGAGAACTCCGAGAGCATCAAGGGAGGCACTTAGAGCCGAAAAAAGAGCCTCAAGAACCTACTAGTAAGGTCCCAGAACAGCAGAGACAGATCACGTTGAAAACTACTGCAGCTTCTGAAGAATGAGGAATTGCCAGCACTTCAGATCCACCAACAGCCAATATCAAGCCAACTCCTGTTGTTTCTACTCCAAGTAAAGTGACAACTGAAGCTATGGTTGGGAACAAATCAACACCTATGGCCAGTACCCGTCCAATGGTCACATCTGCAACAGTCACCAATCGAACAACTCCGCAGATCTAAGCCCCAGATGGATGAATTCCCCCCGAGAGGAATCGCAGTAAAGGATGGGATAAGAGGGGACGCTCTCTGACCAACCTAAGACAGGGCCTTCAGCTTGATCTGAAGAAGTTCCCCATGACGGGTAAGGCAGAGTCAGCGATCCACCCAACCTAAGACAAGCAAGTCCGCATCTTTTAAAAGAAAGACGGGGGAGATGTTGGGGACCGACTGTGGGGTCAATGACCTTGGACCTGACCTTGGACCTACACAACTGTATACACAAGGAAGTAACTCTGATCAGGATGACTTTAAGCAAAGTCAATCAGTTCTTATCAGGATGACTTTAAGCAAAGTCAATCAGTTCTTATCAGGATGACTTTAAGCAATGTTAATCCTTTCTCATTTATCCTATATGTGACTTGTTTACTATTTTGTATGAATGTAGCCTCTGGCAGTTCCCTAGTTTTAAGAAGAGTATTTAAGGTCGGAACTTAAAATAAATGGGACAGTCTTAGGCAGCAGTCTGGAGCTCACAGACTTCTTGGACTGCTGACTTGGGCTGTAGTCCTCCCGAACTCGATCTCTTTGTCTCTCTTCTATTTTTTCCTAGTCCTTGCCCCTATTTCAGGAATCCCAATCCACGAACCCTGGTTTGCTGCCGGCTGGCTCCGGCACTCCCAGTTTAGAGCAAGAACAAAGATTGAAGTAGAGCTGTGGCTCAAGAGCTACAGTGCTACCTTGAGCAAAGGAAAGCTAAGAAAAAGCTCCAGGTCTTGAGTTCAAGGCCAGGAATGAAAGAAGGAAGGTAAAAAAAGGGAAGTATGTGAGGAAGGGAAATATATAAATGAAAGAGAGAAGGAACTAGAAATTTAAAACTAGAGAATATTTAAAAGTCATCAGTCCTTCTAAGAAAAGTGTTGGAGTATGGGTTCTATATGTGGTGAACTGGAAGCCCAGCAGTGACTTGTTAACCAAAGAGTCACCATGATGAGCAAAGGATAGAAATCTGCATGAGCCTCTTAGCGGATGGAGTCACAGAAGAGAACCTCAGCTCCAATCCCACAGTTAGAAGTATATAGAGATGGGGAAGTTGGCATCACCTTGATGTCATTGTGTCCATGGAGACTGGTGGCCATGGCTCTGTGAAAGCACAATGTTCTGGTTACTGAGCTGGGAGGCTGAGGAGAGCCAAGTCCTGGCCATGAAGAAATCAGGGTGGCAGCAGAGCAACTCTGCTGCAGTGTGTGCCTGCTTGGCTGTTCTTATTCTGTGGTGGATCAGGCCGGAGCGGGTGATAGCAACTGTTTTGTGGTCACAAGCCCTTCACCAAGAGCTTCCTCTGGGATTCTCATAAGCTACAGGGTGGCTGGTGGTGGGATGTGTGTGGGGTGGAAGTGACAGAGGGATGGATGCATGGCAAGGTGGGTGAAGATATGAGAGGAATGATGAGAGCCCAGTTCATTGGTTTCCAAGGTTAATGGGTGGGAGGTAGAGAGGCATGATGGAGGAATGATGGAGGCAGGGGAAGGTGGTGACAGAGTGAGGCCATCTGTAGTGCCAACCTGGCCATCATCTGAAGCCCATAGGCAGCTTCCTGATCCTTCACATAGTCCTGCTCCTTGTGGAGGGAATGTCATGTGTACCCAGAGCTAGGGGTGGGGCAATGTTAGTAGCACCTGGAGAACCATTGGCCTCTACCTGGGTGAGGGGTGGTTATGGCTCCCATGCTGGGTGGCCTGATAGCTATGGAACAGATCTCTCCTTAGCTACCACAGTCAGGGGCTCCTCTCCATCTAGGGTTACGGCACCTGCTCAGCCATCAGGACACCCCATGCCAGGACAGAGGCCTACAATTCAGATGGCAGCACAGGGGTGAAGATGATCTCACTGTAGCCCTTGATACATGGCTGTCCCTGCATGCAGGACAGGATGAGCTGGGGGAAGATGTTCTCTGTGTTTTTCCACAGCCTATCCCGGACTCTTCTTGTGTCTGATTAGACCAAGAGAGTACCAGGTTCCCTCTCATAGTCCTGGTTCTTTTTCTATTACAGTCATGAGGCTTGAACTCAGGTCCTGGGTACTGTTCCTGAGCTATTTTGCTCAATGTTGATGCTCTACCATTTGAACCATAGTGCCATTTCCAGCTTTTCCTTTTCATGTGGATCTCTGATATGTCCAGTGCTGTGCCTGCAGGGAGGCACTCACCCCACAGACAGAGCCACCTCTGCCGTGACTGTGACTGCCCACAACCCTCACACCCACTCCTTGCACACCCCTCGACTCCAGTTTTAGCTCCTCTTTGACTGGGTGTCCAGCCTACCCCTTCCTACACTCACATAGGGTCTACAATTGTCTTCCCAGGGTCCTTTCTTCTGCCAGCCAGAGTACAGACTGTGCACATCTTGACGATCACAGAGCTCAAATCCAAAGGCTGAGATGCAGAAGGGGGTGACCCAGTAGCTGCACAGGGCCCATGGATCATCCTGTGCATCCCCCAGCCTGTGACTTCCCCCACCCCCTTGGCAGGGAAGCTCCATGCCCACATCCTGATCCCTGGTCCCCTCCAATTCCATTCTCCCTTGGATTTTGCAGACTGTCTACCATCAGGATCTAAAATTCTATTCATCACTTTATGTCCATATCACTGATTTGCTACTTTGGCAGGATCTCCCCGTGCCTGGAGAGTGGGCATGTCATGTACTCTCTGTGGAGAAGTTGCCCCAGGAGAAGAAATATGCACTTCATGTGAGTGTTGGACAGGGCAGGAGGGCTCCCTAGGATCAGAAGCCACAGGAGGGGTGCAGATGGGGGAATGCTAGGGGCCCCAGGGGACAGTGGGAGTTAGGGCACAGTTGGTTCCTTCTACAGGGTTGACACCACTTCACAAACCCAACAGAATGAGGTTCACATTACAGATGTCAGAGACAGTGCAGATTGCCAATGGGCGCAGGGGTCACTGTCACCCCCAGATGCTGGCTGCATGCTGGGATGCACGCAGAGATGTTTTCAAGATCAGATAATGAGGATGCAAGAAGCTCAAGCTCAGTGACAGCATCCAGGCCTAGCGTTCAAAACCCAGGACTGGCAGAAAAAAGTATCAAAGGACAAGAAGCTGGCCAAAAGTTAGAGGGACTCTATCTTGACAAACAATACAATGGTAAGTTGTACTCAGAATACTTGCACAAAATCTGGAAACGCCTGAGACCTATCTATGTATGTTTCCTGTTTGTCTAAATACATATGTTTATGCATTTATATATTAGTATAGAGAGACAGATCAATACATATGACTATACATATATACATAGCCAGACACTTATGGGTGGGTGGTATACTGTGTGAGAGTTTGTGTTTGTGTTTTGTGGATGGCTATCTCTGTTTACGAAAGATAGAAAATATGTAAATATCTTTAAAAAAAACTTGAAAAAAATATAGAGAGACATAAGCTCTTGAGGGAATCTGAAATGACAAGATTATTCACAGGCACGTTTATCCTTATGGATTCCTCAGCAAGTTTTAATTTTTTTCATTATTTTCTTTCTTTTTTTGAACCAGTGCTAAGGATTTCTCTCAGGGACCAGGTGCTGCCAATTACTAATTTTCTCATGGCTGGTACAAGAGGAACTGAGCCACAGTTCCACTTTTGCCTTATTTATTCGTGCTTAACTGAAGATAAAGATTTCTATCAGTGACTTTCTTTCAGGGGCTGGATTCTAACGAGGATCCCCAGACCTCAGGCTTCTCTATAGCTACAATTAACAATATGAGAACCCAGCACTGGGTTCCAATGCACAGGGCAAGAAATTGAGTGAATCTCTCAACTCCAATTAGCTATAATAAGCTACAAGTGA
The DNA here is from genome assembly GCF_031878675.1 of Megascapheus bottae. NCBI lineage: Eukaryota > Metazoa > Chordata > Mammalia > Rodentia > Geomyidae > Megascapheus > Megascapheus bottae. The sequence goes on from NW_028327486.1 coordinate 13,052, forward strand.
AAGACCAATACCTTTGAGGAAAAGATGCTGAGGGTTATCACACAGGCCCTATGAGTAAGCCCTAAACCCTGTACACGTGTGCATGCACACATTGGCAGATACACACACACATGCACACACACAATATCTCAGGCAATATTGTATTTCGAATTAATATCCAAAGATTGGACAACAGGATAGCAAGTAAGAAAATCTGTTTTTCTTGTCTACATTGAGGGAAAGGGATAAGTCACAAGATGAAGAAGTGAAGAATTCAGAGGCAAATGCTGTGAGTGAATAACTTGTAAAAAGCACATTTCTTTTCTTTTCTTTTCTTTTGTTTTTTCTGCCATTCCTGGGGCTTGAACTCAGGGCCTGAGCACTGCTCTTGGCTTTTCCCAAGTCTAGCCCTCTGCCACTTGAGCCACATTGCCATATGGATTTTTATATCTGTGTGATATTAAGGACTCAAACCTAGATCTTCATGGATGCTAGGCAAGCACTCTACCACTGGGCCAAACTCTAAACCCCGATAAAGTATTTATAAATAGTCATCATCATCATATCAAAATATCCTTTCTCCTACAAAGAATGAACACTTATCTATGTCTGTAAGACTTTTTTATGTCACCAATGCTTCTGTGATTTTCCCACTTGCATTTTTACAGATGACAGCACAGATATTCATCAGGAAGAAAAATAGATTAGGATACAGAAACCTAACAACGTCCTAGTAGATTGAAGTGAACAATATGTGCAAGATGGCCTGGGTGTTTCATGTATTTGTAGAGTGCTTGGCTACCACACAAAAAGAGTCCGGTTTGATTCTGCAGTACCATATACATAGAAAACGCTGGAAGTGGTGCTGTGGCTTGGTGGGACAGCTATAGCCTAAAGAAAGCCTAAGAACAATGGTCAGGCTATGAGGTCAAGTCCAAGGACTAGCAAAAAAAATGTGCAAGAGGCAAAATGCAAGCTGAGAAGGCACTGTGAAGCAAAATGTCTTGTGAAGGCTAAGGGGAATAGTGACAGTTAAGTTTGGATCTTACCTAAGAAAGGCTCCTTGAGCCTGAGACCAGGCTAGCACTTACACCTAGTTAATGACTTGGGATTTGAACAAAAAGGTGTGCTGTTTACTACATCCATATGTGAGGTGGGAAGGGAGATTCAGCCTCCAGTATGTCTTTGGGGAGGTCTTCTGTGAGCAAGGAGCTTTGGTCATTGGGCCTTGAAAGGTGACCCTACCTCCCTCACAATGGAACAGAATATGGAACCCTGGTAACCAAGCCACTGTATGTGACAACCAGCTCAAGCCAGCTCCCTTGGCCTGTGGCTCAGGAACCAGAAAGATGTTGCTGTGCTGTTGCCAAAGGTCAGGAGGCTTGGATCTCAGGCATGAGAGATATGGATGTCTCACTTGAAGAAGTAGATGCTGGATCAGTGCAAATCCAAAATTCCAGTATATCAGGCATTTCTCTAGGAAGAAAGCCAGGAAACTCCAGGGCAACTCAGATGATGTATATTGAGAGGAAACCTATTTGAACCCATCATCCTGCCCACACACTACAACCTTCTTGTGTGCTTTCAAGTGACTATACTGAGATTAGAGTGTGTCATTTCCAATCTACTCTATTCCAATTCCTCAGTGTGAAGGGTGGTCCCATTCCTACGTTTGAAATATCCACTGTTTTGCCAATACAGTGTGATGGTAAGTCAGCTCAGACTCTGAATGAGCCTTGTAACCTATGGATCCTGGAGGAAGGCCTGTTGGAGATGCTGCTGACAAAGCTGATCCCTGCCTACCAGAAAGGTGATCTCTTTTATGTGGGAAACTTCCTGCACAATTTCAAATAGTGGAGGACAATGTAGTAGTTGCTGGAAATTCTCTTGAAAAAGTGAGTGTTCCCCCTCCAAACCCAGGTTTGATCACACCTCCTGGCCAAGTCTTGGAAAACTTGGATCCTCTCTGAGCCTGTTTGGTTCACTGGGGTGTTCACAGGGGAGCTAAGCATGATACAAGTGCACAAACTACTTTATTATGACTGGGACACCATGCCATTTCATTTCCCTCACAAGCTACTGGAGTCTCAACAGTGTGCTTACTGAGAAGTTGGATTTCAGGCATGAGTAAGTGGCTCCCAACTGCAGCCCTCACCTAGGTGACATCCTAGGAAATCCCATTTCCCAGTAAGAAATGAGGTGTCGGTACTGATGGCAGAGGCCTGTGAAATACTGGAGTCAGAGGAAAAGCTGGGGGCTGAATCACTTTTGAGCCATCAGGGAGGGATTGTGATAGCTTTGCCTGTTAGAACCTGAAAGCATTTACATTTTGGTGTGTGGTCCAGTGCTGCCACTTGAAACTGAACCCAGGTCTAAATGCCATCCCTTTCGTGTTCAAAAATTGGCACTGTACCATTTGAGTCATAGGTCAAGTTCTGGCTTTTTGCTGCCTAATTGAAGACAAGTGCCTTTAGACTTTTACTGACTAGACTGGCTTTCCACTGTGATCTTCAGAGCTCAGCCTGCTGGGTGGCTAAGATTAGAGGAATGAGCATTTAGTTCTTTATTTAGAGCATTCACTTATTGATTTATTTAAAGCATTTACTTAGTTAATTTAAGGTGCGTTTACTTTGGACAGATGCATAGAGGCCTCTCTCAGAAGCTTCTGGAAGTGGGGTGTAAAAGTCATCCTGTTCTCGAATGTCTCTTACCCCCCTCCCAGCACATAAGTGCACATCTCTGCAGGACAACCACAGCATTAGAGTCCTGCAAGAAAGGGGCTTTTGTAGAAGGCTCAGGATGGAGAGAGAAGGCTCTCACTTTCCTTGTACCGAATGTGCCCACAGCATCATGTGTTCCATCTATACGATGTGAATGGACTTGTACCCCAGTGATTTCTACGAGTTCAAGAACTGCCACACCCTGACACAACTCAAGCTCTATATGAGGCTCCACATGCCGGCTTTGGACCTGCTCTTCTAAACACATACTTTTTGACCAGCTGGAGGAATGTGCGACCAGTAAGACCAAGAAAAAGTAGAAGTCCTGGTGTGGGTGCCTCAGAGCCTGTGAGTAGGAAGCCCATGTGGTCTAGATATTGGTTGGCCCTTACTTCTACAGAGCTTGGCAAAATGCCCTTTATGGGTGGTGTCAGCCAGGTAATGTCTGTCCTCTGAAAGGACTCGGGAATAAGCACTCATTAGAAAGACCCTACACCTCCTCAGTGTTCAGTCCAAACTCCAGTTCTACAGGTTCCTCCATTAGATCCTCATGGAAGTTGAGTGACACTTCAACTTGCAGAGTCCACTCTGTCCACTCTGTACCTATTTCCATTCTTAGGTTTGGGTCATCGTGGAAGAGCTTATCCTGAACTCCGGTGAAAAACCCACCAATGGAGCTGGTGACTGATGGAGACTGAGAATCATCACTGCACTCCAGAAACCATGGGCCTTCTGTAGAAATTACCAAACAGGTTTAGAGTCCTGTGGATATACCTTTTGCTCTGAACCCCATGTGTGACACAGTTGAACCTGCAGATACTATGGAGGAAGAAAAAGAGCAGCCAGATTTCCTTCCGTTTCCTTTCACACTCCACCCAGAGTCAGTCCATCTGAGTCAGAGTAACACTCCACTTATAGTGCAAGCTGAAGGGGCACACGCTGGGCTCATGGAAAATGTCCACATAGGAAGCAGCAAGTGTACTCTCAATACTGGATTCATTGGAGGAAAATGAATCCATCCTCACAGAATATCCAGACCCATCCATCTCACTAAAAGAGACTCAATCTCCATTCGACAAACCAGAATCCATCCCCCTCTTAACTCAGGAAGGACATTCTGTTTCTCATGAGGAAGGAGACCCTTCTGAGGACTCTGAAGGAGAATTACTGTCTGAAGGCAACTTGGAGGCCAGTCTGGATTTAGAGCTTCCCTGTCCCCTTCCTAAAAAGACATCTCTTTATCTTGCTCTCATGATTCTTGTCAAGTATTCATTGTATTTACTTTGCTAACTATTAAACTCTCATTGTTAATATTATGGTGTGCAGTTCTTCAGTGCTTATTATACTGTGTTTTATTTTCCACTTATAATGTGAGACCTCAGACACATAGTCCTGGGTGGGCCAAAAACCAGACAGGTCTGGTCCCATAGAAGACAACCTTACTGGATATATAGGGAACTATGAAATGCATGGATTCACCAGGAATCCAGGCCAGGCCTTCATGGAAAGACAAGTCAGCTACCAAAGCTTAAGGACAGAGCAGATGCCTGGAAATGTGTTTTGTCAATCGGGAGAAGTGCCAGAGTAACTGTAATATTATGTGGGACTCGGTTCTGTGAGTTCAAGTCTGTTTATATATCCATTGTGCTTTGTACAAATATTTAAGAAAATTAAAAGTCCACAATAGCATCAAAAATCTACTTTGGCTTTGAATGTGGCCTACTTGTAGAGTGCTCGCCTAGTATACAAGAAGACCTTGATTCAATTCCTCGGCACTGCATACACAGAAAAAGCAGATGGGGCACTGTGGCTCAGGTGTCAGAGTGCCACCCTTGAACAAATGTGGCCCAGGACAGTTCCTGGTCCCTCAGTTCAAGCCCCAGGACTAGCCAAACAAGAAATCATACCATTTTCCACACATTTGGAAATAAATCTGTTTTATCTAACCCTACTCTTTTTTGCCAGTCCAGGGTGTGTGCCACCAAGCCAAACTACTGGCCCCCAACCTTACTATTTTTAATCATTTAATTTTTTTACATAATCATATTTCATGCTGTCTGTATTAATAGCATAAACAGTATGCTTAGTGTAATAATGTTAAAGGTAAAACATAAGAAATTAATAACTAAAATTCCTTTTTATTAGTTTTATAGCATTACTACAATTTTATGAGAAAAATTACCTAGAATGTTTATTTTAGAGTTCAAGTAATCCATTTTGATAAATATATCAACCTACATCATTTATTTGAACACATTTTAAACTATTTTTTTCAGGAATGAAAATACATATACATTTGTTGTAAATGAAATTTTTGACTTGGGGGGAAGGGAAAGAGAAAAGGGGGGAGGGGTAATAGTGTTTACAAGAAATGTACTCATTACATATGTAACAACAATCTCTTTGTATATCACCTTGACAACAAATTTTTTGAAAAGTACAATAAGTTTAAATGTCTACTTTGGGCAGAATTTTTTTTTTGCCAGTACTGGGCTTAAACTCAGGACCTGAGCACGATCCTTGTTTTTGTTTTTGTTTATTCTTAAGGTGCAAGTTCTATCACATGTGCCACAGCACCACCTTTATCTTTTTTTTATCTATGTTGTGCTGAGGAATTGAAGTTGGGTCTTCATTCATGCTCGGCAAGAACTCTTCCACTAGGCTTAACTTATGGCCCCAGTGGGAAGGAAGTTTTCCATAAAATATGTAGGAAATATGTCCACTAAGGAAAAGCCATCAAAAATAGAAGAAAAATTATATACTTAGATAACGACATGCCAGTATTATGGCAGATCTCTGTAATTTTAGCTTCAAGAGTGGCCTATTCGGACCGGGAGTTGGCTGGCTGAAGTAAAGTGCTATCCTTGAGCAAGCCCTAGGACAGTGCTCTGGCCATGAGTTGAAGCCATAGGACATGCAAAAAATAATAATTTAATGCCCGTGACTGGTGGCTCACCCTGGTAATCCTAGCTACCCTGGAGGATCGAGGTTCAAAGACGGCCCAGGCATAAAAATCTGTGAGAATCTTATTTCCAAATAATCCAGAAAATTCAAAATGACAATGTGCCTCAAGTGGTAGAGCTCTTGCCTTGAGCTGAAGAGCTTAAGGTAAACATCCAGGCCCAGAGTTCAAGCCCCATGAGTGAAAAAAAGAAAAAGAAAAAGAAAGCCCTTATCTAAGGCTGGAGTGCACACTAGTGGTAGTTTGCTTGCCTAGTATGCACAAAGCCCTGTGTTCAATTACTCTGTACCACTTACACCAAAAAAAAAAAAGCTGGAAATGATCTCAGAGGGTTGGGTTCTGAGGATCTCAGTTCAAAGCCAGGCCAGACACTAAAGTCCATGAAACTGTTACTTCCACTTAAGCACCAGAAAACCAGAAGTGACACTGTGGCTCAAGGTGTTTAAGGTTGTAGCCTTGAGCTGAAGAGCCCAGGGACACTGCCCAGGTGCACAATTAAAGTCTTACAACCAAAAGAGAGAGAGAGACAAAGAGAGAGAGACAGAGAGACAGGGAGACTGATACACAGAGAGAGGAGACAGAGAGAGAGAGAGAGACAGACAGGCAGACAGACAGAGACAGGCAGAGACAGAGAGACAGAGACAGAGACATCAAACAGTCAGGCACTGCTGGCTGAAACGTGTAATTCTAGCTACTATGGAGGCTGAGATTGGAGGATCTTGGTTCAAAGCCCAAAGCCAGCCTGGACACATATGTTTGTGAGACTTACATCACCAATTAACTACCAGAAACCAAAAATGGAGCTGTAGAGGAAGAGCGCTAGCCTTGAGCTGAAGAGCTCAGGGACAGTGTCCAGGCCCAAAGTCCAAGCACCATGACGAATCAATAATAAAAAAAGAAGATAGCTAATAGTAATGATGAATAATTTTGGGCTGGGAGTTTGGCCTAGTGGTAGAGTGCTTGCCTAGCATGCATGAAGACCTGGGTTCAATTCCTCAATACCACATACATAGAAAAATGCTGGAAGTGGTGCTGAGGCTGAAGTGGTAGAGCCCTAGCCTTGAGAAAATATAAGGACAGTGCTCAGTCCCTGAGTTCAAGCCCAGGACTGGCCAAATCAAACGTAGTAGAGCACTGGCATTGAACTGAAGATCTGAGGAACAGCCCAGGCACAGAGTTCAAGCACCGCAAACAACAACAACAAAATCTATGAAATGGCAGTGGTGGTTTTAAGCTAAGCAAAAATAGAGTAGAAACTGGTAAAATACAGATTTGTGTGTAAGCAAAATAGCCAGACTTATGCATTAGAACAGGATAGCAACTTGAAAAAAAATTTTGTTTTCCATCTCACTAGGTCCTGTCTCTTAATTTATTCAAGTAAGTAAAATGCTGGGTTTTATAATCATTGCTCTGAATATTAGAAAATCATAATATCTCTCATTAACCAACAAAGACCAGGAACTGGGGCTTCGTTGAAATGGCAGAGTTTCAGGCAAGAGAAGAAAAAATTGAAGTAAGAACTTGAAGTTCTTGATCCAGAACCTGCATAGTAACAGAGCAGCAGCCTGGTGATGGTACCTCACACCTATAATCTTAGCTACTCAGGAGGCTAAGATCTGAGAATCAAAGTTTAAAGCCAGCCAAAGTAGCCAGTTAACTGCCAGAAAAACCAGAAGTGGCATGGTGGCTCACAGATTAAAGCACTAGCCTTGAGCTGAAGAGCTCAGGGACAGTGCCCAAGCCCAGAGTTCAAGCCCCACAATTGACAAAAATCAAACAAGCAAACAAAACTCACAAAGAAGCCTGCAGACCACAGTGGTTCTGCTGAGTCTCTTCTCTATGGGGATCAGGAAACATTTCACTTTTTCTGTCTCTTCCCATCTCATACTAAAATAAGACTGTGTTGAAAGTTTCAATTTATAAAAATGTTTTTCATGAAGCACCCTGAAATATTCATCACTTATAGCTCAACTGAAGATAGTTGATTTGGGGCTGCATTGGTGGAGTGCTAGCCTTGAGCAGAAAAGGTCAGGGATAGAGCTGAAGCACTCAGTTGAAGACCCAGTGCCAACACACAAAAGAAATTATGCACTTTATACATATTTTCTAATTTCTTAATGAATTTTTCAGTCTGCATAAATATAGGGTACATTCCTTGTTACTTAAGTAAGATTGCTCTTTTTTTTTCTTTTTGCCAGTCCTAGGGCTTGGACTCAGGGCCTAGACATTTTCATTGGACTCGCTTGCCCAAGGTGAGTGCTCTGCCTTGAGACACAGCGCCACTTCTAACTTTTTTCTGAGTATGCGGTACCGGTGAATAGAACCTAGATCTTCATGCATTCTAGGTGAGCACTCTACCATTAGGCTACATTCCCAGGCAGTGAGATTCCTCTTACAGTCATTGTATGTTCATAGAATTTGATCTCACACACTGTAGGGCCCTGGTTGGCTTTGACCTGTGATCCTAAGCCCTGAGCCTCCTAAGTAGCTGAAGTTAAGTTGTGAGCCAGCATGATGGCTTCCATTCCTTTTTCTACAAAAATATATGTAGTTATCTAAAATATATCTATAGCTGAAAAAATGAATCTCTCCCAAACAAATCTTCAAAGAAACAACCATCGTATTAAAAGGTGGGCTAAAACTTAAAAGAGTATTCTCTGAAGAAAAAATTAAAATGGGCTTTAGACACATGAAGAAATGCTCCATATCTCTAGCAATAAGGGAAATGAAAATCAAAACAACTTTGAGATTCCACCTGACTCCAGTCAGAATGGCCATTATCAAAAAATCTAATAAGAGATACTGGTGGGGAAGTGACCAGGGGGGATCACACCTACACTGTGGTGTGAGTGTAAACTCGTTCAACCACTAGGGAAAGCAGTGTGGTGGTTCCTCAAAAGACTGAACATAGAGCTCCCCTATGATCCAGCAAATCCACTACTTGGCATTTACCCAATTGTCCAGAAAAAAGGACATACTAAAGCCACTAGCACAATGATGCTCATTGCAGCACTATTTACCATAGCAAAGATATGAAACCAACCCAGATGCCACTCAGTAGATGACTGAATCAAGAAGATGTGGTACTTATACACAATGGAATGCTATGCTGCCATCAGAAGGAATGACATCGCCCCATTTGTAAGGAAATGGAAAGACTTGGAAAAATTCATATTAAGTGAAGTAAGCCAGACCCAAAGAAACATAAGCTCAATTGTTTCCCTCATTTGTAATAATTAGTTCACATCTAGGACTCTCCTAGCAGAGGATTACAATAACTCAAAAACCTAGGTATATAAGGTCATATAGGATGAGACTAAATGAAAGGATCTCTAGGATATGGGAACAAGAGGTATATCTTGTGTCATCGTTGCTCTTAATCTTGTGTGATTTTTGTCCTTAATCTACTATGTTATTTCTCATCTCTTATTTTGCCCTTTGGTTAATGTCAGATTGTTACTGTATCTGAATTTTTCCCTGGCATATTGTATATATGTTTATTTGTTTATGTCAAATAGGAAAGGGAAGGGGGGAAACAAGATGATTGGGAAGGGGAAGGGAGAGGGAACTGGGGACAGAAACATGTGGAGTGGAATAAATGTGTGAGAAGTAATGCAGTCCACTACCTGTAAATGTAATCGTAACCCCTCTATACATTACCCTGAAAATAAAAAAGAGACTATAAAAATATCTGTAGAAAATGAGGCTGGATGATGGAATCAACCAGATGCCCAACTACAAAAAATGTGATACACGCACACACACACACACACACACACACACACACACACACACACACACACTGGAATGATACATAGCCAACCGACAAGATAAAATAATGGCATTCTCGGGGAAGTGGATGAAAAGGAAAAAAATCATATTAAGTGAAGTAAGCCAAACTCAAAGGAACATAGGCCCAAGAGTCTCCCTCATTTGTCAAATTCAGTAGAAACCTTGGGCTCTGCTACCAGAGATTTACAATAGAACAAAATCTAGAGACATCGTGACAAATAGTAGGACACTAAATGTAAGGACCTCCAAGATAAAGAAACAAAACTCATATAATGAGTGATTGTTGTCCTTAATGAACTATGTGATCTCTTATCTCGTTTGCTATCCCTTGGTTATATCATATTGTTACAATATTTCACCTTGTCTTCTGATATATTTCATATGTGCCTAATTGGTTATTTGAAATTGGATAGGGAAGGGGGGAAATGAACATGAGTGGGGGTAGGGGAAGGGAAATGGGGACCATAGCATTACATGGGGTATCAAAGTTTGAGAAGTAATGCACCTTCTATCTGGTGAATATAATGTAACCCTTCTATAAATTACAATAAAAATAAATACATAAAAAGAAGATCTGCACAGAAAAAAATAATAATGGCATTTTGGGGTAGTGGATGAAATTAGAGTGAATCCTGTTGAGTGAGATAAGTCAAGACCAAGGAACAAAAGGTACATGGTTTCCTTAATATATGGATATTAGTTTCAAACAGTAGTAGAGCGATGATTGAATAGTTGATACCCAAAGTTCTGGACATAATTTTGGAGATATAAACATAATTACATAGACATAAAAATCTAGGATAGACTATACACTCTATAGACATGTGTTTTATTATAGATTAATCTGTATCTATGACATACAAAGACTCAGCTTAATTTTTACTATATTCTAAAATCTATGTGCCAGTGATTGTATAGCGATTCCCTTCTTGAATACTTGTTGGTTAACCATGACATTTGAGGGCTGGGAGTTTGGCCTAGTGGTTAAAGTGCTTGGCTAGCATGCATGAAGACCCAGGTTCGATTCCTCAGTACCACATACATAGCAAAAAGCCAGAAGTGGTACTAAAGCTCAAGTGGCAGAGCTCTAGCCTTGAGAAAGTCCAAGGACAGTGCCCAGGCCCTGAGCTCAAGCCCAGGACTGGCAAAAAAAAAACAAATACAAAAAACATGACATTTGAAATATGATGTAAAATTCAATGTTAATAAATTTTTTTAAAAAAAGAGGCTAGAGGTAAATACCACTAATGTACTTGCTCTAAGTGGTACAGAAATTTTCTTAATGAATCAAGGGGTTTTATTACATCTTTATGCAATTATTTTAGTTCTGAGTGTTCTACACTCAATGATACTTCTGGAAAGATGATATAGCTGACTGTGTAGATGGTATGAAGACATACTGGCCTAAACGTAGAATAAAGCATTGGTAAGTGGCTGTTAGCTGTCCAGATTCTACTGGAATATGTGGAGTGAATTTATTAAGCACAATGCAGGCTCTTAGTCAGATCAGGATCAAGATTATGTGGTTCAATGAGATGAATGAGGAAAGATCAGAAAAATCTACTAAGATATCCAGATATACTTTTGAAACTAAGGTATCTGGACTCCTTTTCTTTTCTTTCTTGGTGGGGAGCTTGAACTTTGGACCTGGGCAAGGTCTCTTAGTTCTTTTTCCTCAAGGCTAATGCTGTACCAGTTTTAGCCACAACTCCACTTAGTTTTGGGTGGATAAGTGGAGAGAAGAATCTTACAGTTTTTTTTGTTTTCATTTTTTTGCTTGCAAAGGCTTTGAATCACCTTCTCGCTGGCTACTAGAATGACAATTATGACCCTCCAGCGCCTGGCTAGTGATTTTTTGAAAATTGGACTTTCTTCCAAATCACGTAACTGGTTCCGAGCAAAGTTTTGAAGCCTGACTTAAATGTGACAGATTTTTGTCACTTGGAGACACTCTGTGCTGAACGATAGAAATCTACCAGCTGAGTCACAGTGGCACTTCCAGTTTTTGTTTATGTGGTGCTGAGGAATGGAATCCAGGGTTTCATACATGCTATGCAAGCTACATTTTCAGCCCAAGGTTTTATGTTTTGTTTTTCAGTGTTGTTGCTTCTAAGGTACTGTATGATGTTCTTTCATTTTCTCTGCCTTTTACCTCTTTTCTTCTTTTTCCCTTTAGGTTTATTCTCTGTAGTCACTGTGTTGAATTCGGGTACCCTGTGTCTTGTACATAGGTTTACGTGATTTGGGGAATGGAGAGGGTATAATAAAATGGTAAAAAAAAAAAACAAAGGAAAAAGGATGAACCAATTGAACAGTGATACTTGGAAGACACTAAACGGAAATGAACTGAACAATCTGGGTGAAGAGGGGGCTGAGGGTAGGAAAACAGAGAAAAATGAGGGAGGGGATAACAATTTTCTTAAGAAATGTGTTCATTACTTATGTAACCGTATGCCAACTATATATTGACTTAACAAAATAAATTAACTTAAAAAATAATTTAGCCGGATATGGTGGCTCACACTTGTAAATGTAGCTACACAAGAGGCTGGGATCCAAGGATAGCAGTTCAAAGTCAGCCTGGGCACTGAAGTCCATGTGACTCTTATCTCCAATTAACCACCAGAAACCCAGAAGTGGCCCTATGGCTCAAGGGATAGGGCAGTAGTCTTGAGCTGAAAAGCTCAGTGACAAGACCCAGGTGCAGAATTGCAGTCCCATGACTTGAATGATGAATGATACTACCCAGGCTCTGTGCGCTCACACTTGGAATCCTATCTACAGAGAATCAGGTTTGAATCCAGCCCAAAGAAATTGCATGATATTCTGATTTACAGTTCATTACCAAAAATCTGGAAGTGGAGCTGTGGATCAAGTGGTAGAACACTAGCCTGAAGCAAAAAAAAAAAACATTTCAGGACAGTTCCCAGGCCCTGGGTTCAAGTCCCAGGACTTGCATAAAACAAACAAAATGTGACGCTGAGTCCTCCATCATTTGGTGTTATAGTTCAATATTCTTGATTTGCGTCTTAGAAAATAAGTCCCTAGCAAATACTCTCCCCTGAAATTCTGCTTCATAGCTGATTCATAGAATTTCAGCATCATTACTATAACCTTTCAGTTAGCATAGCAGTCTACTACTGAAAATTTGAAGAAAATTTTGAGTAATCCTAATAAATCTGTGTATCATCTGCACACACATCAAATCAGCAGCAGCTATGTTCTACTATTATCTAAATGTATTTAATCCCTTCTTGAGTTAATGAGCCTTAAAGAGTAAAACATATGAAATAGTTATGAAACTAACAGTCACCATTCTTCTACCTAACATTGAAATATGTTTATAAATGCAAGGACTATTCTGAAGTGTGCAGAAGGTAGCTTCTAATTTTAATATTCTCATGAAGTATAGTTATTAAGAAACATGTTGCTTGCTTTGGGAAAGCAAAGGCAAGAAACAATGATATAAGTAAGTTCCCTATTTATCAGAAGGAAAATACTATTGGGTTTAGATCAACTTCATTCATTCCGTGCTGATGAAACAAATATTTGCAATTCCTGAGGCCAATCACTTCATTGTGATGCACAATCAGCCAGCTTAGATCAATCTTCCAAAAAAGGAAAGGAACAAATGAGAAGCAATTAAGGTTTCCAAAATGAACCAGGAGGTGGTGGCAGCTCACACTTGTAATTCTATCTACTCAAGGCCTGAAATCCAAGGATCTGGATTAAGTCTGTCTGTTATGAAAATATTCCTGTCTGAAACATCATCTCTGTTATCACAGCCCAGCTGATACACTCTGCCCAACAGGTTCCAAACACCAAAGTCCATCTCCTATCTGAAATACTAGCAAACGTACTCACACATTATTTCCTCTTTGGGAGATAGTTGAAACATGTACCAGAGACATTTCCCCTGGCTTCAGAGTGGAAGTGGAAATATATACTCACTAGAAGCCCATCTAGTAAATTACAGTCAATCATCTTTCCTCACCATCTAGTAAATTACAGTCAATCATCTTTCCTCACATTTTGTTAGTTAAATTGAACAATGAGAGTTTGGATCAGAAGCGATGTGTATGAGCTTACAGGCTGTAAAAGTACTGTAATCCTAGCTATTCAAGATAAGCTGAGACCTGAGGATTCCAGTTCAAAATCAGCCATGCAATAAATTCCATAAAATTTTTACCTCTAATTAACCAGCAAAAAACAGAGCGTTGAATTGTGCTTAAAATGCGACAGGCCTAAGTTTTGCATAAAAGTGCTAAGGGGTAGCATTCAGGATCCCACACTCTCCACTCCTTTTTAACATAGTACTAGAATTCCTAGGCAGTGCAATAAGGCAAGAAGCAAGCATAAAGGGGATCCAAGTAGGGAAAGAGGAAATAAAACTATTCCTCTTTGCAGATGACATGATTCTGTATTTAAAGAATCCTATAGACTTTACTCCCAAGCTCCTTGAGCTGATTCAAAGCTTTGGAAGGGTAGCAGGCCAAAAAATCAACCCTCACAAATCAACTGCCTTCCTTTACGCCAACAGTGAGAGGAACGAGGCAATAATCAGGAAAGAAACTCCTTTCACAATAGCCTCAAAGAAAATAACGTAACTAGGAATTAGCTTAACTAAGAATGTAAAGGACCGTTTAGATGAAAACTTTAAAACCCTAAAAAAGGAAATTAAAGCAGAAATAAGGAAATGGAAAAACCTCCCGTGCTCCTGGATTGGAAGAATCAACATTGTGAAAATGACAATCTTGCAAAGGGCTATCGACAAATTCAATGCAATACCCATCAACATCCCAATGTCATTCTTTAAAGAAATAGAAGAGGCAATTCAAAATTTCATATGGAATAATAAAAGACCCCGTATAGCAAAAACTCTTCTTCGCAGAAAGAACAGCGGTGGAGGAATTTCAATTCCAAACTTTAGACCCTATTACAGAGCTATAATTCGCAAAACAGCTTGGTAATGGCACAAGAACAGGCCTGAAGTCCAATGGAATAGAACTGCGGACCCAGATATTAAACCACAGACCTATGGCCACCTAATCTTTGACAAGGGAGCCACAAAAATAGAATGGAAGAAAGATAGCCTCTTCAACAAGTTGTGCTGGCACAACTGGTTAAGCACCTGCAGAAAATTAAGTTGGATCCTTCTTTGTCACCTTGCACTAGAATTAACTCCAAATGGATCAAAGACCTGGAGGTAAAAGCTGACACACTGAAAAGTTTACAGGAAGGAATAGGAGATACACTAGGCCTCCTTGGCACAGGTCGAACCTTTCTTAATAAGGACCAAGGATCAAAACAAATCAGAGAAAGGCTGGATAAGTGGGACTGCATTAAACTGCAGAGCCTTTGTATGGCAACGGATATAGCTAGTAAACTAATCAGCAAGCCTACAGAGTGGGAGAAGATCTTCACCAACCAAACAACGGACAAAGGCCTCATATCTAAAATATATCAACAACTCAAAAAATTGAATCACTCCAAAACTAACCTCCAAAGTAACACCCATCCCATTAAAAAATGGGCCAAAGACTTAAAGAGAGTCTTCTCTGAAGAAGAAACAAAAATGGCCTATAGACACATGAAGAAATGCTCCACATCTCTGGTCATAAAAGAAATGCAAATCAAAACAACTCTAAGATTCCACCTCACTCCAGTTAGAATGGCCAGGATCAGGAAAACAAATGACAACAGATGCTGGAGGGGATGTGGCCAGGAGGGATCACTACTACACTGTTGGTGGGAGTGCAAACTCGTTCAACCACTGTGGAAAGCAGTGTGGCAGTGCCTCAAAAGGCTAAATATAGAACTCCCCTATGACCCAGCAATTCCACTACTTGGCATTTACCCAACAATCCAGA
>NW_028327487.1:0-22500 GCF_031878675.1 Megascapheus bottae
TCCCTAAATGTAACCCTTACCCTAAACTTAACCCTAACCCTTACCATTACCCTAACGCTAACCCATACCCTAACCCTAAACCTAACCCTAACATTTACCCTAACCCTAAACCTAACCCTAATCCTTACCCTAACCCTAACCCTAACCCTAACACTTACACTTTCCCTAACCCTAACCCTAACCCCAACCTTTACCCTAACCCTAAACCTAACCCTAACCCTTTCCCTTACCCTAACCCTTACCTTAAACCTAACCTTAACACTAACCCTAACCCTACCCCTTACCCTTAACCCTAACCCCAACCCTAACACTAATCTTAACCCTAACCCTAACCCTTACCCTTACCCTAACCCTAACCTTAACCCCAAACCTAAATCTTCCCTAAACCTAACCATAACGCTTACCCTTACCCTTACATTAACCCTAACCCTAACCCTAACCCTAACGTTAACTCTAACCCTTACCCTTACCATAACCCTAACCCCAACCCTACCATTAACCCTAAACCTACCCTTAACCTAACTCTAACCCAAACCTTAACAATAAGCCCTACCCTTACCCTAACCCTAACCCTAACCCTAACCCTTACCCTAACCCTAACACAAACCCTAACACTAACGAAAACCCCTAACCCTAACCCTAACCCTAACCTTAACCCTAACCCTAACCCTAACCCTAACCCTAACCCTAAACCTAACCCTTCCCCTTCCCCTAACCCTAACCTTAATGCTAACCCTAAACCTAACCCTAAACATTACCCTAACCCTAACCCTAACAATAATCCTTACCCTAACACTAACCCTTACCCGAACCCTTACCCTTTCCCTAACCCTAACCCTAAACCTAGCCCTTACCCCTACCCTAACCCTAACCCTAACGCTAACCTAAACCCTAACCCTAACCATAAGCCTAACATTAACCCTAACCCATTCCCTAACCCTTACCCTTACCCTAATCCTAACCCTAAACCTAACACTCACCCTAACCCTAACCTTTACGATTGCCCTCACCCTAACCCTATCCCTAAACCTTACCCTTAACCTAACACTAACCCTAACCCTTACCCTAACCCTAACCCTAACCACTAACCCTAACCCTAACCCTAACCCTTACCCTTACGCTTACCCTAACCCTAACCCTAATCTTAAACCTAAACCTAACCCTAACCCAAACCCTTACCCTTACCTTAACCTATCCCTAACCCTAACCCTAACCCTAACCCTAAACCTTACCCTTACCCTAACCCTAACCTTAACCCTAAACCTAACCCTAAACCTTACCTTTACCCTAACCCTAACCCTAACCTTAACCCTAAACCTAACACTAACCCTAACCCTAACCCACACCCTAACCCTAACCCTGAACCTAAACCTAACCCTAACCATTCGCCTTACCCTAACCGTAACCCTAAACCTAACCCTATCCCTAACCCTAACCCTTAACCTAACCCTTACCCTAACCCTAACTCAAACCCTTAGCCTTACCCTAACCCTAACCCTAACACTTACCCTTACGCTAACCCTAACCCTAAACCTAACCCTAACCCTAACCCTAACCCTTACCCTAACCCTAAAGCTAACCCTAACCTTAACCCTTACCCTAACACTAACCCTAACTCTTACACTTAACCTAACCCTAACCCTAACCTTAATGCTAAACCTACCCCTGACCCTAACCATTATCCTTACCCTAACCCTAACTTCAAACCTAAACCTAACCCTAAACCTAACCCTAAAAATAACCCTAATCCTAACCCTTACCCTTACCTAAACCTAACCCTAACCCTAACCCTAACCCTAGCCCTTACCCTTACCCTAACCCTAACCCTAACCCTAACCCTAACCTTAACCCTAAACCTAACTCTAACCCTAAAACTTACCCTAACCCTAACACTAACCCTAACCCTAAATCTAAACCTTACCCCAACTCGAATCCCAATCCTTACTCTAACCCTAACACTAACCCTAACCCTAAACCTAACCCTTACCCTTACCCTAAACCTAACCCTAACCTTAATGCTAACCCTATACCTAACCCTAAACCTAACCCTAAACCCTAACCCTAACCCTAACCCTAATTCTAACCCTTACCCCTACCCTAACCCCAATCTGAACCTTAATTCTAACCCTAACCCTAACCCGAAACCTAATCCTTACCCAAAACCTAAACCTAAACCTAACCCTTAAAATTACCCTAACCTTAAACGTAATGCTAAACCTAACCCTATCCCTAACCCTAACCCTTAACCTAACCCTTACCCTAACCCTAACTCAAACCCTTAGCCTTACCCTAACCCTAACCCTAACCCTAACACTTACCCTTACGCTAACCCTAACCCTAAACCTAACCCTAACCCTAACCCTAACCCTTACCCTAACCCTAACCCTAACCCTAACCCTAACCCTAACCCTAACCTTAACCCTAAACCTAACCCTAAAACTTACCCTAACCCTAACACTAACCCTAAACCTAAATCTAAACCTTACCCCAACTCGAATCCCAATCCTTACTCTAACCCTAACACTAACCCTAACCCTAAACGAAACCCTTACCCTTACCCTAAACCTAACCCTAACCTTAATGCTAACCCTATACCTAACCCTAAACCTAACCCTAAACCCTAACCCTAACCCTAAACCTAATTCTAACCCTTACCCCTACCCTAACCCCAATCTGAACCTTAATTCTAACCCTAACCCTAACCCAAAACCTAATCCTTACCCTAACCCTAAACCTAAACCTAACCCTTACAATTACCCTAACCTTAAACGTAATGCTAAACCTAACCCTAACCCTAACCCTAACCCTTACCCTAACCCTAACCTTAATGCTTACCCTAACCCTAACCCTAAACCTTACCCTAACCCTAACCCTAACAATAATCCTTACCCTAACACTAACCCTTAACCGAACCCTTACCCTTTCCCTAACCCTAACCCTAAACCTAACCCTTACCCCTACCCTAACCCTAACCCTAACGCTAACTTAAACCCTAACCCTAACCCTAACCCTAACATTAACTCTAACCCATACCTTTACCCTTACCCTTACCCTAATCCTAACCCTAAACCTAACACTAACCCTAACCCTAACCCTAACCTTTACGATTACAATCACCCTAATCCTAACCCTAAACCTTACCCTTAACCTAACACTAACCCTAACCCTTACCCTAATCCTAACCCTAACCACTAACCCTAACCCTAAACCTAACCCTTACCCTTACGCTTATCCTAACCCTAACCCTAATCTTAAACCTAAACCTAACCCTAACCCAAACCCTTACCCTTACCTTAACCTATCCCTAACCCTAACCCTAACCCTAACCCTAAAACTTACCCTTACCCTAACCCTAACCTTAACCCTAAACCTAACCCTAAACCTTACCCTTACCCTAACCCTAACCCTAACCTTAACTCTAAACCTAACACTAACCCTAAACCTAACCCATACCCTAACCCTAAATCTGAACCTAAACCTAACCCTAACCATTCGCCTTCCCCTAACCGTAACCCTAAACCTAACCCTATCCCTAACCCTAACCCTTAACCTAACCTTACCCTAACCCTAACTCAAACCCTTAGCCTTACCCTAACCCTAACCCTAACCCTTACCCTTACGCTAACCCTAACCCTAAACCTAACCCTAACCCTAACCCTAACCCTTAACCTAACCCTAAATCTAACCCTAACCTTAACCCTTACCCTAACCCTAACCCTAAACCTTACACTTACCCTAACCCTAACCCTAACCTTAATGCTAAACCTACCCCTGACCCTAACCCTTACCCTTACCCTAACCCTAACATCAAACCTAAACCTTACCCTGAACTTAACCCTAAAAATAACCCTAATCCTAACCCTTACCCTTACCTAAACCTAACCCTAACCCTAACCCTAACCCTAGCCCTTACCCTTACCCTTACCCTAACCCGAACGCTAACCCTAACCCTAACCCTAACCTTAACCCTAAACCTAACCCTAACCCTAAAACTTACCCTAACCCTAACACTAACCCTAACCCTAAATTTAAACCTTACCCCAACCCGAATCCCAATCCTTACTCTAACCCTAACACTAACCCTAACCCTAAACCTAACCCTTACCCTTACCCTAAACCTAACCCTAACCTTAATGCTAACCCTATACCTAACCCTAAACCTAACCCTAACCCCTAACCCTAACCCTAACCCTAAATCTAACCCTTACCCCTACCCTAACCCTAATCTGAGCCTTAATTCTAACCCTAACCCTAACCGAAACCTAATCCTTACCCTAACCCTAAACCTAAACCTAAACCTTACAATTACCCTAACCTTAAACTTAATGCTAACCCTAACCCTAACCCTAACCCTAACCCTTACCCTAACTCTAACCCTAATCCTTACCCTAACCCTAACCCTAACCCTAACCCTCACCCTTACCCTTACTCTAACCCTAACCCTAAAACTAACACTCACCCTAAACCTAACCCCTAATCCTAACCCTTAGCCTTACCCTATCCCTAACCCTAACCCAACCCTAACTCTTACACTAACACTAACCCTAACCCTAACCCCTGACCCTAACCCTAACCCTAAACCTTACCCTTACCGTAACCCTAAAACTAAACCTAACCCTAACCCTAACCCCTAAACCTAACCCTAACCCTTACCGTTACCCTAACCCTAATCCTAACCTTAAACCTAAACCTAAACCTAAACCTAACCCTAACCCTTACCCTTACCATAACCCTAAACCTAACCCTAACATTTACCCTAATCCTAAACCTAACCCTAATCCTTACCCTAACCCTAACCCTAACCCTAACACTTACACTTTCCCTAACCCTAACCCTAACCCCAACCTTTACCCTAACCCTAAACCTAACCCTAACCCTTTCCCTTACCCTAACCCTTACCTTAAACCTAACCTTAACACTAACCCTAACCCTACCCCTTACCCTTAACCCTAACCCCAACCCTAACACTAATCTTAACCCTAACCCTAACCCTTACCCTTACCCTAACCCTAACCTTAACCCCAAACCTAAATCTTCCCTAAACCTAACCATAACGCTTACCCTTACCCTTACATTAACCCTAACCCTAACCCTAACCCTAACGTTAACTCTAGCCCTTACCCTTACCATAACCCTAACCCCAACCCTACCATTAACCCTAAACCTACCCTTAACCTAACTCTAACCCAAACCTTAACAATAAGCCCTACCCTTACCCTAACCCTAACCCTAACCCTAACCCTTACCCTAACCCTAACCCAAACCCTAACACTAACGAAAACCCCTAACCCTAACCCTAACCCTAACCTTAACCCTAACCCTAACCCTAACCCTAACCCTAAACCTAACCCTTCCCCTTCCCCTAACCCTAACCTTAATGCTAACCCTAAGCCTAACACTAACCCTTACCCTAACCCTAACCCTAACCCTAAACTTCATGCTAACCCTAAACCTAACCCTAACACTTACCCTAACCCTAAGCCTAACCCAAATCCTAACCCCTAACCCTAACCCTAACCCTAACCCCTAACCCTAACACTAACCCTATACCTTACCCTTACCCTAACCCTAACCCTAAACCTATCCGTAAACCTTACCCTAACCCTAACCATAATCCTAACTCT
Organism: Megascapheus bottae; assembly: GCF_031878675.1. Classification (NCBI taxonomy): domain Eukaryota; kingdom Metazoa; phylum Chordata; class Mammalia; order Rodentia; family Geomyidae; genus Megascapheus; species Megascapheus bottae. The sequence goes on from NW_028327487.1 coordinate 5,625, forward strand.
AACCCTAACCTTAACACTATCCCTTACCCTTACCCTAACCCTAAACCTAAACCTAACCCTAACCCTAACCCTTAACCTAACAATGACCCTGGCTATAACCTTAACCCTAAACCTTACCATTACCCTAAAACTAAACCTAACCTTACCCCTAACCCTATCCCTAACCCTTACCCTTAACCTAACACAAACTCTAACCCAAACCCTTACCCTCACCCTAACCCTAAACCTAAACCTAATCCTTAACCTAACCCTAACCCTAACCCTAACCCTTACCCTTTCGCTAACCCTAACCCTAAAAATAACTAGTACACTTACCCTAACCATAACCCTAATCCTAAACCTAACCTTAAACCAAACCCTAACCCTAACCCTAACCCTAAACTTAACCCTAACACTAACTCTAACCCTAACATTTACCCTTACCCTAAACCTAACCCTAAACCTAACCATAACCGTAACCATAAACCTTACCCTTACCCTTACCCTAACCCTAAACCTAACCCTAACCCTAACCCTAACACTTACCCTTACCCTAAGACTAACCCTAACCCTTACCCTATCCCTAACCTTAAACCTAACCCTAACCCTAATCCTAACACTTACCCTAGCCCTAACCCTAACCCTAACCCTAACCTTAGACTTACACTATCCCTAACCCTAAATGTAACCCTTACCCTAAACTTAACCCTAACCCTTACCATTACCCTAACGCTAACCCATACCCTAACCCTAAACCTAACCCTAACACATACCCTTATCCTAACCCTAACCCTAACCCTAACCCTAAAACTAACCCTAACCCTAAACTTAACCCTTGCCCTTACCCTAACCCTAACCCTAAACCTAACCCTAACCCTTACCCTTACCCTAACCCTAACCCTAACTATAACCATAACCCTTACCCTAACCATAACCCTTACCCTTACCCTAACCTTAACCCTAAAGCTAACCCTAACCCTAAACCTAACCCTAACTCTAACCCTAACCCTAAACCTTACCCTTACCCTAACCCTAACCCTAACCCTAACCCTAAACCTTACCCTTACCCTAAACCTAACCCTAACCCTTACCCTAAACCTAACCCTAACCCTAACCCTAACCCTGACCCTTAACTTAACCCTAACCCTAACCCTAACCCTTACCCTTACCCTAACGCTAACCCTAACCCTAACCCTAAACCTAATCCTAACCCTAACACATACCCTTGCCCTAACCCTAACGCTAACCCCAAACCTAACCCTAACCCTAACCCTAAACCTCAACCTTAACCTAAACCTAACCCTACTCTTACCCTAAACCTAACCCTAACCCTAACCCTAACCTTCACCCTTACCCTCACCCTAACCCTAACCCTAAACCTAACCCTATCCCTTACCCTAACACTAACCCTAACACTTACCCTTACAATAATCCTAACCCTAACTACAACCCTAAACCTTAACCTAACCCTAACTCTAACCCTAACCCTTACCCTTACCCTAATCATAAACCTAACCCTAACCCTAACCCTTACCCTAACCCTAACTCTAACCCTAACTCTTACCCTTACCCTAATACTAAACATAACCCTAACCCAAAACCTAAACCTTACCCTTACCCTAACCCTAACCCTAACCCCACACCTAACCCTAAACCTTAACCTTACACTAAACCTAACCCTAACCCTTACCCTAACCACAACCCTAAATATAACCCTAACCCTTACCCTTACCTTAACCCTAACGGTAACCCATAACTTACCCAAACGCTAACCCTAACCCTAACCTTAACCCTAAGCCTCACCCTAGCCCTTACCCTAACCCTAACCCTAACCCTAACCCTTTCCGTAACCCTAACCCTATCCCTAACCTTAACCCTAACCTAAACCTAACCCTAACCCTAACCCTTACCCTTACCCTAAACCTAAAGCTAAACCTACCCCTAACCCTAACCCTAAACCTAACCATATCCCTAACCCTTAACTTACCCTAACCTTAACACTAAACCTCACACTAACTGTAACCCTAAACCTAACCCTTACCCTTACCCTAACCCTAACACTAAACCTAACTCTAACCCTAACACTAACCTAACCCCGAACCCTAAACCTAACCTTAAACCTAATACTAACCCTTACGCTTATCCTAACACTAACCATAATCCTAACCCTACAACTAACCCTTACACTTACCCTACACCTAAACCTAACCCTGACCTTAACCCTTACCCTAACCGTAACCCTAACCCTAACCAGACCCTTACCCTTACCCTAATCCTAAACCTAACCCTAACTCTAACCCAACCCTAACCCTTACTCTTACCGTAACCCTAACCCTAACCCTAACCCTAACCCTAACCCTAAAACTTACCCTTACCCTAAACCTTACCCTAACCATAACCCTAAACCTAACCCTAACCCTTACCCTACCTTAACCCTAACACTAACCCTAACCCTTACCCTTACCATAACGCTAACCATAACCCTGACCTTAACCCTTACCCAAACTCTAACACATGCTGTTACCCTAACCCTAACAGTAACCCTAAACGTAACCCTAAACATAACCCATACTCTAACCATAACCCTAACACTAACCCTAACCCTAACCCTTACCCTTACCCTAACCCTAAACCTAACCTTAACCCCAACACTAAACCTAAACCTAACACTAACCCTAACCCTTACCCTAACCCTAACCCTAACCCTAAACTTAACCCTAACCTAACCCTAACCCTAACCCTTACCCTTACCGTAAACCTAAACCTAAATCTACCCCTAACCCTAACCCTAACCCTACCCCTATCCCTAACCCTTACCCTTACCCTAACCCTAAACCTAAACCTCACACTAACTGTAACCCTAAACCTAACCCTTACTCTTACCCTAACCCTAACACTAAACCTAACTCTAACCCTACCCCTAACCTAACCCCGAACCCTAACCCTAACCCTAACCCTAAAACTAACCCTTACCCTTATCCTAACACTAAGCCTAATCCTTACCCTAACACTAACACTTACCCTTACCCTAACCCTATACCTACCCCTAACCTTAACCCTTACCCTAAATTTAACCCTAACCCTAACCTAACCATTCCCCTTACCCTAATCCTAAAACTAATCCTAACTCTAACCCAACCCTAACCCTTACCCTTACCCTAAACCTAACCCTAAACTAACCCTAACCCTAAACCTTACCCTTACCCTAAACATTACCCTAAGCCTAACCCTAACCCTTACCCTTACCTGAACCCTAAAACTAACCCTAACCCTGACCCTTACCCTTACCCTAACGCTAACCCTAACCCTGAACTTAACCCTTACCCAAACCCTAACACATGCTGTTACCCTAACCATAACACTAACCCTAACCGTAACCCTAAACATAACCCTTACTCTAACCATAACCCTAAACCTTACCCTAACACTAACCCTAACCCTAACCCTTACCCTTACCCTAAAACTAACCCTAACCTTAACCCCAACACTAAACCTAACCCTAACACTAACACTAACCCTTACCCTTACGCTAAGCCTAACCCTAATCCTAATCCGAACCCTAAACCTAACCCTTACCCTAACCCTAACCCTAATCCTAATCTTAACCCATACCCTTACCCTAACCCTAACCCTAACCCTAACCCTAAACCTAAACCTAACCCTAAACCTTACCCTTACCCTTTCCCTAACCCTAACCCTAAACCTATACCTAAACCTTACCCTTACCCTAAACCTAATCCTACACTTTACCCTACCCCTAACCCTAACCCTAACCCTAACACTAACCCTAACCCTTATCCTTACCCTAACCCTAACCATAAACCTAACCCTAAACATAAAGCTAACCCTAAACGTAAACCTTACCCTTACCCTAACCCTAACCCTAAACCTATCCGTAAAACTTACGCTAACCCTAACCATAATCCTAACTCTAACCCTAACCTTAACACTATCCCTTACCCTTACCCTAACCCTAAACCTAAACCTAAACCTAACCCTAACCCTAACCCTTAACCTAACAATAACCCTGGCCTAACCTTAACCCTAAACCTTACCATTACCCTAAAACTAAACCTAAACTTACCCCTAACCCTACCCCTAACCCTTACCCTTACCCTAACACAAACTCTAACCCAAACCCTTACCCTCACCCTAACCCTAACCCTAAACCTAATCCTTAACCTAACCCTAACCCTAACCCTAACCCTTACCGTTTCGCTAACCCTAACCCTAAAAATAACTCTTACACTTACCCTAACCATAACCCTAATCCTAAACCTAACCCTAACCCAAACCCTAACCCTAAACCTAACCCTAACCTTAACCCTAACACTAACTCTAACCCTAAAACTTACTCTTACCCTAAACCTAAACCTAAACCTAACCATAACCGTAATCATAAACCTTACCCTTACCCTAACCATAACCCTAAACCTAACCCTAACCCTAACCCTAAACCTTACCCTTACCCTAAACCTAACCCTAACCCTTACCCTAAACCTAACCCTAACCCTAACCCTAACCCTGACCCTTAACTTAACCCTAACCCTAACCCTAACCCTTACCCTTACCCTAACGCTAACCCTAACCCTAACCCTAAACCTAACCCTAACACATACCCTTGCCCTAACCCTAACGCTAACCCCAAACCTAACCCTAACCCTAACCCTAAACCTTAAACTTAACCTAAACCTAATCCTACTCTTACCCTAAACCGAACCCTAACCCTAACCCTAACCTTAACCCTTACCCTTACCCTAACCCTAACCCTAAACCTAACCCTATCCCTTACCCTAACACTAACCCTAACACTTACCCTTACAATAATCCTAACCCTAACTACAACCCTAAACCTTAACCTAACCCTAACTCTAACCCTAACCCTTACCCTTACCCTAATCATAAACCTAACCCTAACACTAACCCTTACCCTCACCCTATCCCTAACCTTAACCCTAACCCTAACCCTAACCCTTTTCCTTACCCAAAACCTAACCCTAACCCTACCCTAACACTACCCCTAACCCTAACCCTAAAGCTAACCCTTACCCTTACCCTAACCCTAACCCTAAACCTAACCCTAACCCTTACTCTTAACCTAACCCTAAACCTAAGCCTAACCCTAACCCTGACCCTAACCTTAACCCTAACCCTTACCCTAACCCTAACCCTAACCCTAACACTAACCCTAACCCTTATCCTTACCCTAACCCTAAGCCTAACCCTAACCCTAAATCTAAACCTAACCCTAAACCTAATCCTTACCCTTACCCTAAACCTAAACCTAACCCTAACCGTAAACCTAAACCTAACCCTTAACCTAACCCTAACCTAAACCTAACCCTAACCCTAACCCTAAGCCATACCCTTACCCTAAACCTAACCCTAACCCTAACCATAACCCTTTCTCTTACAATAACCCGAACCCTAACCCTAACCCAAAACCTTACCCTTACCCTAACCCTAACACTAACCCTTACCCTAACCCTAACTCTAACTCTAACCCTAACACTTACCCTTACCCTTACCCTAACCCTAAACCTAACCCTAACCCTAACCCTAACCCTAACCCTTTCCTTTACCCTAACACTAACCCTAACACTAACCGTAACCCTTACCCTAACCCAAACCCTAACCCTAACACTTACTCAAACCCTAACCCTAACCCTACCCTTACCCTTACCCTAAACCTAACCCTAAACTTAACCCCAACCCTAAACCTAACACTAACCCTAACCCTTACCCTAACACTTACCCTAATCCTAACCCTAACCCTAACACTTACCCTTACCGTAACACTAACCCTAAACCTAACCCTAACCCTAACACTTACCCTAATCTAATCCTAACACTAAACCTTACCCTAACCATCACCAAACCCTTATCCTAACCCTAAACATAACCATAACGCTAACCCCTAACCCTAACCCTTAACCTAACCCTAACCCTAACCCTAACCCTTACCCTTAACCAACCCTAAACCTAACTCTAACCCTAACCCTAACCAAAACCCTTAACCTAACCCTAACCCTAACCCTAACCCTAACCCTTACCCTTAACCTAAACCTAAAACTAACTCTAACTTTAACCCTAAACGTAACCCTAACTCTAACCTTAACCCTAACCCTAACCCTAACACTTACCCTAATCTAATCCTAACACTAAACCTTACCCTAACCATCACCAAACCCTTATCCTAACCCTAAACATAACCATAACGCTAACCCCTAACCCTAACCCTTAACCTAACCCTAACCCTAACCCTAACCCTTACCCTTAACCAACCCTAAACCTAACTCTAACCCTAACCCTAACCAAAACCCTTAACCTAACCCTAACCCTAACCCTAACCCTAACCCTTACCCTTAACCTAAACCTAAACCTAACTGTAACTTTAACCCTAACCATAACCCTAACTCTAAACTTAACCCTAAACCTAACCCTAACCCTAAACTTAACCCCAACCCTAAATCTAACCCTAACCCTAACCCTTACCCTAACACTTACCCTAACCCTAACCCTAACCCTAACACTTACCCTTACCGTAACACTAACCCTAACCCTAACCCTAACCCTAACACTTACCCTAATCTAACCCTAACACTAAACCTTACCCTAACCATAACCTAACCCTTATCCTAACCCTAAACATAACCCTAACGCTAACCCCTAACCCTAACCCTTAACATAACCCTAACCCTAACCCTAACCCTAACCCTTACCGTTAACCAACCCTAAACCTAACTCTAACCCTAACCCTAACCAAAACCCTTAACCTAACCCTAACCCTAACCCTAACCCATACCCTTAACCTAAACCTAAACCTAACTCTAACTTTAACCCTAACCATGACCCTAACTCTAACCTTAACCCTAACCCTAACCCTTACACTTATCCTAACCCTAACCCTAACCCTAACACTTACCCTTACCCTAACCCCTACCCTAACACTTACCCTTACCCTAACCCCTACCCTAACCCTAACCCTAACCCTAACCCTTACCCTAACCCTAACCCGAACCCTAACCCCAACCCTTAACCTAACCTAAACCTAACCCTTTTCCTTACCCAAACCCTAACCCTACCCCTACCCTAACCCTAAACCTAACCCTAACACTAACCCTAACCCTTAAGCTAACCCTAACCCTAACCCTAAAACTTGCCCTTACACTTAGCCTAAGCCTTATCCAAACCTAACCCTACCCCTAACCCTAACCATTAACCTAACCCTAACATTAACCCTCACCCCTAACCCTTACCCTAACCCTAACCCTCACCCTAACCCTAACCTTACCCTTACTCTAACTCTAACCCTAACTCTAACCCTAACCCTAACCCTTATCCTAACCCTAACCCTAACCCTTTCTTTAACTCTAACCCTAACCTCAAACATAACCATAACACTAACCCTAACCCTAACCCTAACCCTTACCCTTACCCTAAATCTAACCCTAATCCTAAACCTATCCCTAACCCTTACACTTACCCTAACCCTAAACCTAACCCTAACCTTAACCCCAAACCTAAACCTAATCCTAACCCTAACCCTTACCCTTACCATAACCCTAACCCTAACCCTAACCCTTACCCTAACCCTAACTCTAAACCTAACGCTGACTCTTACCCTTACCAGCACACTAAACCTAACCTTAACCCTAACCCTAACCCTAACTCTTTTCCTTACCCAAACCCTAACCCTAACCCTACCCTAACCCTAACCCTAACCCTAAACCTAAAGCTAACCCTTACCCTTACCCTAACCCTAACCCTAAACCTAACCCTAACCCTTACCCTTATCCTAACCCTAAACCTAAGCCTAACCCTAACCCTGACCCTAACCTTAACCCTAACCCTTACCCTAACCCTAACCCTAACACTAACCCTAACCCTTATCCTTACCCTAACCCTAAGCCTAACCCTAACCCTAAATCTAAACCGAACCCTAAACCTAATCCTTACCCTTACCCTAACCCTAACCCTAAACATAACCGTAAACCTAACACTAACCCTTAACCTAACCCTAACCTAAACCTAACCCTAACCCTAACCCTAAGCCATACCCTTACCCTAAAACTAACCCTAACCCTACCCATAACCCTTACTATTACAATAAACCGAACCCTAACCCTAACTCAAAACCTTACCCTTACCCTAACCCTAACACTAACCCTTACCCTAACCCTAACTCTAACTCTAACCCTAACACTTACCCTTACCCTTACCCTAACCCTAAACCTAACCCTAACCCTAACCCTAACCCTAATCCTTTCCTTTACCCTAACACTAACCCTAACACTAATCGTAACCCTTACCCTAACCCTAACACTTACTCAAACCCTAACCCTAACCCTACCCTTACCCTTACCCTAACCCTAACGCTAAACTTAACCCCAACCCTAACCCTAACCCTAACCCTAACCCTTACCCTAACACTTACCCAAACCCTAACCCTAACCCTAACACTTACCCTTACCATAACACTAACCCTAACCCTAACCCTAACACTTACCCTAATCTAACCCTAACACTAAACCTTACCCTAACCATAACCAAACCCTTATCCTAACCCTAAATATAACCGTGACGCTAACCCCTAACCCTAACCCTTAACCTAACCCTAACCCTAACCCTAACCCTTACCCTTAACCAACCCTAAACCTAAATCTAACCCTAACCCTAACCAAAACCCTTAACCTAACCCTAACCCTAACCCTTACCCTTAACCTAAACCTAAACCTAACTCTAACTTTAACCCTAACCCTAACCCTAACTCTAACCTTAACCCTAACCCTAACCCTTACACTTATCCTAACCCTAACCCTAACCGTAACACTTACCCTTACCCTAACCCCTACCCTAACCCTAACCCTAACCCTAAACCTTACCCTTACCCTAACCCTAACACTAACCCTTACCCTAACCCTAACTCTAACTCTAACCCTAACACTTACCCTTACCCTTACCATAACGCTAAACCTAACCCTAACCCTAACCCTAACCCTAACCCTTTCCTTTATCCTAACACTAACCATAACCCTTACCCTAACCCTAACCCTAACCCTAACACTTACTCAAACCCTAACCCTAACCCTACCCTTACTCTTACCTAACCCTAACCCTAAACTTAACCCCAACCCTAAATCTAAACCTAACCCTAACCCTTACCCTAACACTTACCCTAACCCTAACCCTAACCCTAACACTTACCCTTACCGTAACACTAACCCTAACCCTAACCCTAACCCTAACACTTACCCTAATCTAACCCTAACACTAAACCTTACCCTAACCATAACCTAACCCTTATCCTAACCCTAAACATAACCCTAACGCTAACCCCTAACCCTAACCCTTAACATAACCCTAACCCTAACCCTAACCCTTACCGTTAACCAACCCTAAACCTAACTCTAACCCTAACCCTAACCAAAACCCTTAACCTAACACTAACCCTAACCCTAACCCATACCCTTAACCTAAACCTAAACCTAACTCTAACTTAAACCCTAACCATAACCCTAACTCTAACCTTAACCCTAACCCTAACCCTTACACTTATCCTAACCCTAACCCTAACCCTAACACTTACCCTTACCCTAACCCCTACCCTAACACTTACCCTTACCCTAACCCATACCCTAACCCTAACCCTAACCCTAACCCTTACCCTAACCCTAACCCGAACCCTAACCCCAACCCTTAACCTAACCTAAAACTAACCCTTTTCCTTACCCAAACCCTAACCCTACCCCTACCCTAACCCTAACCCTAACCCTAACACTAACCCTAACCCTTAAGCTAACCCTAACCCTAACCCTAAAACTTGCCCTTACACTAAGCCTAAGCCTTATCCAAATCCTAACCCTAACCCTAACCGTAACCATTAACCTAACCCTAACATTAACCCTAACCCCTAACCCTAACCCTACCCTAACCCTAACCCTAACCCTAACCCTAACCTTACACTTACTCTAACCCTATGCCTAACTCTAACGCTAACCCTAAACCTTAACCTAACCCTAACCCTAACCCTTTCTTTAACTCTAACCCTAACCTCAAACATAACCGTAACACTAACCCTAAACCTAACCCTAAACCTTACCCTTACCCTAACTCTAACCCTAATCCTAACGCTACACCTAACCCTTACACTTACCCTAACCCTAACCCTAACCCTAACCTTAACCCCAAACCTAAACCTAATCCTAACCCTAACCCTTACCCTTACCGTAACCCTAACCCTAACCCTAACCCTTACCCTAACCCTAACTCTAAACCTAACGCTAACTCTTACCCTTACCCTCACCCTAACCCTAACCTTAACCCTAACCCTTTTCCTTACCCAAAACCTAACCCTAACCCTACCCTAACACTAACCCTAACCCTAAACCTAAAGCTAACCCTTACCCTTACCCTAACCCTAACCCTAAAGCTAACCCTTACCCTTACCCTAACCCTAACCCTAAACCTAACCCTAACCCTTACTCTTACCCTAACCCTAAACCTAAGCCTAACCCTAACCCTGACCCTAACCTTAACCCTAACCCTTACCCTAACCCTAACCCTAACACTAACCCTAACCCTTATCCTTACCCTAACCCTAAGCCTAACCCTAACCCTAAATCTAAACCTAACCCTAAACCTAATCCTTACCCTTACCCTAACCCTAACCCTAACCATAACCGTAAACCTAACCCTAACCCTTAACCTAACCCTAACCTAAACCTAACTCTAACCCTAACCCTAAGCCATACACTTACACTAAACCTAACCCTAACCCTAACCATAACCCTTACTCTTACAATAACCCGAACCCTAACCCTAACCCAAAACCTTACCCTTACCCTAACCCTAACACTAACCCTTACCCTAAACCTAACTCTAACTCTAACCCTAACACTTACCCTTACCCTTACCCTAACCCTAAACCTAACCCTAACCCTAACCCTAACCCTAACCCTTTCCTTACCCTAACACTAACCCTAACACTAACCGTAACCCTTACCCTAACCCAAACCCTAACCCTAACACTTACTCAAACCCTAACCCTAACCCTACCCTTACCCTTACCCTAACCCTAACCCTAAACTTAACCCCAACACTAAACCTAACCCTAACCCTAACCCTTACCCTAACACTTACCCTAATCCTAACCCTAACCCTAACACTTTCCCTTACCGTAACACTAACCCTAACCCTAACCCTAACCCTAACACTTACCCTAATCTAATCCTAACACTAAACCTTACCCTAACCATAAGCAAACCCTTATCCTAACCCTAAACATAACCATAACGCTAACCCCTAACCCTAACCCTTAACCTAACCCTAACCCTAACCCTAACCCTAACCCTTACCCTTAACCAACCCTAAACCTAACTCTAACCCTAACCCTAACCAAAACCCTTAACCTAACCCTAACCCTAACCCTAACCCTAACCCTTACCCTTAACCTAAACCTAAACCTAACTGTAACTTTAACCCTAACCCTAACCCTAACCCTAAACTTAACCCCAACCCTAAATCTAACCCTAACCCTAACCCTTACCCTAACACTTACCCTAACCCTAACCCTAACCCTAACACTTACCCTTACTGTAACACTAACCCTAACCCTAACCCTAACACTTACCCTAATCTAACCCTAACACTAAACCTTACCCTAACCATAACCTAACCCTTATCCTAACCCTAAACATAACCCTAACGCTAACCCCTAACCCTAACCCTTAACATAACCCTAACCCTAACCCTAACCCTAACCCTTACCGTTAACCAACCCTAAACCTAACTCTAACCCTAACCCTAACCAAAACCCTTAACCTAACCCTAACCCTAACCCTAACCCATACCCTTAACCTAAACCTAAACCTAACTCTAACTTTAACCCTAACCATAACCCTAACTCTAACCTTAACCCTAACCCTAACCCTTACACTTATCCTAACCCTAACCCTAACCCTAAAACTTACCCTTACCCTAACCCCTACCCTAACACTTACCCTTACCCTAACCCCTACCCTAACCCTAACCCTAACCCTAACCCTTACCCTAACCCTAACCCGAACCCTAACCCCAACCCTTAACCTAACCTAAACCTAACCCTTTTCCTTACCCAATCCCTAACCCTACCCCTACCCTAACCCTAAACCTAACCCTAACACTAACCCTAACCCTTAAGCTAACCCTAACCCTAACCCTAAAACTTACCCTTACACTAAGCCTAAGCCTTATCCAAACCCTAACCCTAACCCTAACCCTAACCATTAACCTAACCCTAACATTAACCCTAACCCCTAACCCTAACCCTACCCTAACCCTAACCCTAACCCTAACCCTAACCTTACACTTACTCTAACCCTATGCCTAACTCTAACCCTAACCCTAAACCTTAACCTAACCCTAACCCTAACCCTTTCTTTAACTCTAACCCTAACCTCAAACATAACCGTAACACTAACCCTAAACCTAACCCTAAACCTTACCCTTACCCTAACTCTAACCCTAATCCTAACGCTACACCTAACCCTTACACTTACCCTAACCCTAACCCTAACCCTAACCTTAACCCCAAACCTAAACCTAATCCTAACCCTAACCCTTACCCTTACCGTAACCCTAACCCTAACCCTAACCCTTACCCTAACCCTAACTCTAAACCTAACGCTAACTCTTACCCTTACCCTCACCCTAACCCTAACCTTAACCCTAACCCTTTTCCTTACCCAAAACCTAACCCTAACCCTACCCTAACACTAACCCTAACCCTAAACCTAAAGCTAACCCTTACCCTTACCCTAACCCTAACCCTAAAGCTAACCCTTACCCTTACCCTAACCCTAACCCTAAACCTAACCCTAACCCTTACTCTTACCCTAACCCTAAACCTAAGCCTAACCCTAACCCTGACCCTAACCTTAACCCTAACCCTTACCCTAACCCTAACCCTAACACTAACCCTAACCCTTATCCTTACCCTAACCCTAAGCCTAACCCTAACCCTAAATCTAAACCTAACCCTAAACCTAATCCTTACCCTTACCCTAACCCTAACCCTAACCATAACCGTAAACCTAACCCTAACCCTTAACCTAACCCTAACCTAAACCTAACTCTAACCCTAACCCTAAGCCATACACTTACACTAAACCTAACCCTAACCCTAACCATAACCCTTACTCTTACAATAACCCGAACCCTAACCCTAACCCAAAACCTTACCCTTACCCTAACCCTAACACTAACCCTTACCCTAAACCTAACTCTAACTCTAACCCTAACACTTACCCTTACCCTTACCCTAACCCTAACCTAACCCTAACCCTAACCCTAACCCTAACCCTTTCCTTACCCTAACACTAACCCTAACACTAACCGTAACCCTTACCCTAACCCAAACCCTAACCCTAACACTTACTCAAACCCTAACCCTAACCCTACCCTTACCCTTACCCTAACCCTAACCCTAAACTTAACCCCAACACTAAACCTAACCCTAACCCTAACCCTTACCCTAACACTTACCCTAATCCTAACCCTAACCCTAACACTTTCCCTTACCGTAACACTAACCCTAACCCTAACCCTAACCCTAACACTTACCCTAATCTAATCCTAACACTAAACCTTACCCTAACCATAAGCAAACCCTTATCCTAACCCTAAACATAACCATAACGCTAACCCCTAACCCTAACCCTTAACCTAACCCTAACCCTAACCCTAACCCTAACCCTTACCCTTAACCAACCCTAAACCTAACTCTAACCCTAACCCTAACCAAAACCCTTAACCTAACCCTAACCCTAACCCTAACCCTAACCCTTACCCTTAACCTAAACCTAAACCTAACTGTAACTTTAACCCTAACCATAACCCTAACTCTAACCTTAACCCTAACCCTAACCCTAACCCTAACCCTTACCCTAACCCTAACTCTAAAACTAACCCTAACCCTTACCCTTACCCTCACCTAACCCTAACCTTAACCCTAACCCTAACCGTAACCCTAACCCTTTTCCTTACCCAAACCCTAACCCTAACCCTACCCTAACCCTAACCCTAAACCTAAACCTAACCCTTACCCTTACCCTAACCCTAACCCTAACCTTAACCCTAACTCTAACCATAACCCTTACCTTAACTTAAACCTAACCCTAACTCTAACCCTAACCCTAACCCTAACCTAACGCTTACCCTAACCCTAACCCTAACCCTTACCCTTACCCTAACCCTAAACCTAAACCTAACCGTAACCCTAATCCTAAACCTACCCTAACTTTATCCCTAATCCTAACCCTATACCTAAACCTCACACTTACCCTAACCCTAACCCTAACCTTAACCAGAACACTAAACCTAATCCTAACCCTAACCCTTACCCTTACCGTAACCCTAACCCTATCCCTAACCCTTACCCTAACCCTAACTCTAAACCTAACGCTAACCCTTACCCTTACCCTCACCCTAACCCTAACCTTAACCCTAACCCTAACCCTAACTCTTTTCCTTACCCAAACCCTAACCCCAACCCTACCCTAACCCTAACCCTAACCCTAACCCTAAACCTAAACCTAAACCTAACCCTTACCCTTACCCTAACCCTAACCTTAAACCTAACCCTAACCCTTACCCTTACCCTAACCCTAACCCCAAGCCTAACCCTAACCCTGACCCTAACCTTAACATTAACCCTTACCCTAACCCTAACCCTAACACTAACCCTAACCCTTATCCTTACCCTAACCCTAAGCCTAACCATAACCCTAAATCTAAACCTCACCCTAAACCTAACCCTAAACCTTACTCTTACCCTAACCCTAACCCTAAACCTAACCCCAATCCTAACTATAAAACTTACCCTTACACTAAACCTAACCCTAACCCTAACCCTAACCATAACCCTAACACTAACCCTAACCCTTACCCTTAACTTAACCCTAAACCTAACCCTTACCCTGACCCTAAACGCTAACCCTAACCCTAACCTTAACCCTAACTCTAACCATAACCCTTACCTTAACTTAAACCTAACCCTAACTCTAACCCTAACCCTAACCCTAACCTAACCCTTACGCTAACCCTAACCCTAACCCTAACCCTTACCCTTACCCTAACCCTAACCCTAACCCTAAACCTAACCGTAACCCTAATCCTAAACCTCCCCTAACTTTATCCCTAATCCTAACCCTATGCCTAAACCTCACACTTACCCTAACCCTAACCCTAACCTTAACCAGAACCCTAAACCTAATCCTCACCCTAACCCTTACCCTTACCGTAACCCTAACCCTATCCCTAACCTTAACCCTAACCCTAACCCTAACTCTTTTCCTTACCCAAACCCTAAGCCTAACCCTACCCTAACCCTAAATCTAACCCTAAACCTAAAGCTAACCCTTACCCTTACCCTAACTCTAACCCTAAACCTAACCCTAACCCTTACCCTTACCTAACCCTAACCCTAAGCCTAACCCTAACCCTGACCCTAACCTTAACCCTAAACCCTTACCCTAACCCTAACCCTAACACTAACCCTAACCCTTATCCATACCCTAACCCTAAGCCTAACTCTAACCCTAAATCTAAACCTAACCTAAACCTAATCCTTACCCTTACCCTAACCCTAAACCAAAACTTAACCCCCAACCCTAAACCTAACCCAAACCCAAACCCTTACCTAACACTTACCCTAACCCTAACCGTAACCCTAACACGTACCCTTACCGTAACACTAACCCTAACCCTAACCCTTACCCTAACACTAACACTAACACTAACCCTAACCCTAACCCTAACACTTACCCTAATCTAACCCTAACACTAAACCTTACCCTAACCATAACCTAACCCTTATCCTAACCCTAAACATAACCCTAACGCTAACCCCTAACCCTAACCCTTAACCTAACCCTAACCCTAACCCTTACCCTTAACCTAAACCTAAACCTAACTCTAACATTAACCCTAACCCTAACCCTAACCAAAACCCTTAACCTAACACTAACCCTAACCCTAACCCTAACCCTAACCCTTACCCTTAACCTAAACCTAAAACCTAACTAACTTTAACCCTAACCCTAACCCTAACCTTAACCCTAACCCTAACCCTTACACTTATCCTAACCCTAACCCTAACCCTAACACTAACCCTTACCCTAACCCCAACTCTAACCCTAACCCTAACCCTAACCCTTACCCTAACCCTATCCCGAACCCTAACCCCAAACCTTTACCTAACCTAAACCTAACCCTTTTCCTTACCCAAACCCTAACCCTAACCCTACCCTAACCCTAACCCTAACCCTAAACCTAACCCTTCCTCTTACCCTAAACCTAACCCGAAACCTAACCCTAACCCTAACCCTAACCTTAACCCTAACCCTTACCCTAACCCTAACCCTAACACTAACCCTAACTCTAAACCTAACCGTAACCCTTACACTTACCATAACCCTAACCTTAACCCCAACGCTAAACCTAATCCTAACCCTAAACTTTTCCTTACCCTAACCCTAACCCTAACCCTAACCCTTACCATAACCCTAACTCTAAACCTAACCCTAACCCTTACCCTTACCCTCACCTAACCCTAACCTTAACCCTAACCCTAACCCTAACCCTAACCCTTTTCCTTACCCAAACCCTAACCCTAACCCTACCCTAACGCTAACCCTAAACCTAACCCTAACCCTAACCCTTACCCTAACCCTATCCCTAACCCTAACACTTATCCTTACCCTAACCCTAACCCTTACCCTAGCCCTAACCCTAACCCTAACCCTTAACCTAACCCTAACACTAACCCTAACCCCTAACCCTAACCCTTACCCTAACCCTAACCCTAAACCTTACCCTTACCCTAACCCTAACCCTAACCCTAACCCTAACCCTTAAG
>NW_028327487.1:25000-50000 GCF_031878675.1 Megascapheus bottae
AACCCTTACCCTAACCCTAACCCTAACACTAACCCTAACCCTTGTCCTTACCTAACCCTAAGCCTAAACCTAACGCTAAATCTAAACCTAACCATAAACCTTACCATTACCCTTACCCTAACCCTAACCCTAACCATAACCCTAAACCTAAACCTAACCCTTAACCTAACCCTAACCCTAACACTAAACCTAACCATAACCCCTAACCGTAACCCATACCCTTACCTTAAACCTAACCCTAACCATAACCATAACCCTTACTCTTACCCTTACAATAACCCGAACCCTAACCCTAACCCTAAACCTTGCCCTAACGCTAACTCTAACTCTAACCCTAACCCTTACCCTTACCCTTACCCTAACCCTTTCCTTTACCCTAACACTAACCCTAACCCTAACCGTAACCCTTACCCTAACCCTAACCCTAACCATAACACTTACTCAACCCTAACCCTAACCCTAACACTTACACTTACCCTACCCCTAACCCTAAACTTAACACCAACCCTAAACCTAACCCTAACCCTAACCCTTACTCTAACACTGACCCTAACCCTAACCCTAAACCTAACACTTACCCTTACCGTAACACTAACCCTAACCCTAACCCTTACCCTAACACTAACACTAACCCTAACCCTAACCCTAACACTTACCCTTACCGTAACACTAACCCTAACCCTAACCCTTACCCTAACACTAACACTAACCCTAACCCTAACCCTAACACTTACCCTAATCTAACCATAACCCTAAACCTTACCCTAACCCTAACCTAACCCTTACCCTAACCCTAAACCTAACCCTAACGCTAACTCCTATCCCTAACCCTTAACCTAACCCTAACCTTAACCCTAACCCTAACCCTTACCCTTAACCAACCCTATACCTAACTCTAACCCTAACGCTAACCAAAACCCTTAACCTAAACCTAAACCTAACCCTAACCCTAACCCTTACTTTTAACCTAAACTAAACCTAACTCTAACTTTAACCCTAACCCTAACCCCAACCCTAACCCTAACCTAACCCTAAACCTTACCCTAACCCTAAACCTATCCCCAACCCTAACCTTAACCCTAACTCTAACCCTAACCCTTACACTTATCCTAACCCTAACCCTAACCCTAACACTTACCCTTACCCTAACCACTACCCTAACCCTAACCCTAACCCTAACCCTCACCCTAACCCTAACCCGAACCCTAACCCCAACCCTTAACCTAACCTAACCCTAACACTTTTCCTTAACCAAACCCTAACCCTAACCCTACCCTAACCCTAACCCTAACCCTAAACCTAACCCTTACCCTTACCCTAACCCGATCACTAACCCTAACCGTAACCTTAACCCTAACCCTTACCCTAACCCGAACCCGAACCCTAACCCCAACCCTTACCCTAACCTAACCCTAACCTATTCCTTACACAAACCCTAACCCTAACCCTACCCTAACACTAACCCTAACCCTAAACCTAATCCTTAACCTTACCCTTAACCTAACCCTAATGAGAACCCTAACCCAGAAACCTAACCCTAACCCTAACCCCAACCTTAACCGTAACCCTTACAATAACACTAACACTAACACTAACCTTAACCCTTATCCTTACCCTAACCCTAACCTTAAACCTAAATCTCAACCTAACCCTAAACCTAACCCTTACGCTTAACCTAACCCTAAATCTAACCATAACCCTAAACCTAACCCTAATCCTAAACCTAACCCTAACTGTAACCCTATCCCTAACCCATACCCTTACCCTAAACCTAACCCTAACCCTAACCATAACCCTTACCCTTACCCTTACAATAACCCGAACCCTAACCCTAACAATAAACCTTACTCTTACCCTAACCCTAACACTAACCCTAACCCTAACTCTAACCCTAACCCTTACCCTTACTCTTACCCTTACCATAATCCTAAACCTAACCCCAACCCTAACCCTTAACATAAAACTTACCCTAACCCTAACTCTAACCCTAACCCTAACACTTACCCTTACCGTAACACTAACCCTAACCCTAACCCTTACCCTAACACTAACACTAACCCCAACCCTAACCCTAACACTTACCCTAATCTAACCCTAACCCTGAACCTTACCCTAACCATAACCCAAACCTTACCCTAACCCCAACCATAACCCTAACGCTAACCCATAACCCTAACCCTTAACCTAACACTAACCCTAACCATAACCATAACCATTACCCTTAACCAACCCTAAACCTAACACTAACCCTAACCCTAACCAAAACCCTTAACCTAACCCTAACCCTCACCCTAACCCTTACCCTTAACCTAAACCTAAACCTAACTCTAAGCTTAACCCTAACCCTAACATCAACCCTTAACCTAACCTAACCCTAGATCTTACCCTAACCCTATCCCTAACCCTAACCTTAACCCTAACCCTAACCGTGACCCTAAACCTTACCCTTACCCTAACCCTAACACTAAACCTAACCCTAACCCTAAACCTAATTTAACCCTAACCCTATCCCTTTCCCTTACCCTAATCCTAACCCTAAACCTAACCATAACCATAACCCTAACCCTAACCCTTACCCTTACCCTAACCCTAACCTAAACCTAAACCTAACTCTAACCCTAACCCTTACCTTAACCCTTACCCTAACCCTAACCCTTACCTTAACCCTTACCCTAACCCTAACCCTAACCCTTACCCTTACCCTAACCCTAACACTAAAACTAACCCTAACCCTAATCCTAACCCTAACCCTTACCCTAACCCTATCCCTAATCCTAACCCTAACACTAACCAGAACCCTAACACCTAAACCTAACCCTAACCCTAACCCTTACCCTAACCTTAACCTAACACTTATCCTTACCCTAACCCTAAACCTTATCCTAGCCCTAACCCTAACACTAACCCTTAACCTAACCCTAACACTAACCATAATCCCTAACCCTAACCCTTACCCTAACCCTAACCCTAACCCTTACCCTTACCCTAAAACAAACCCTAACTATAACCATAAACCTAACCCTAACCCGTACCCCAACCCTAACCCTAACCCTTACTCTAACCCTTACCCTAACCTCAATCTTAACCCTAACCCTAACCATAACCCTTACCCTTACCCAAACCCAAACCCTAACCCTCACCCTTACCGTAACCCTTACCCTAACCCTAACCCTAACCCTTACAGTAACCCTAACCTTAACCCTAACCTCAACCTTAACCCAGAGCCTAACCCTAAATCCTTACCCTTACCCTTACCATAACCCTCACAATAACTCTAACCCTAACACTTACCCTAACCCAAACCCTAACCCTAACCCTACCCTAACACTAACCCTAACCCTAAACCGAAACCTAACCCTTACCCTAACCATAACCCTAACCCTAACCCCAACTCTTTTCCTTACCCAAACCCTAACCCTAACACTACCCTAATACTAACCCTAACCCTAAACCTAAACCTAAACCTTACCCTTAACCTAACCCTAACCCTAAACCTAACCCTAACCCTTACACTTACGCTAACCCTAACCCTAACCCTAACCCTGACCCTAACCTTAACCCTAACCCTTACCCTAAACCCTAACCCTAAATCTAACCCTAACCCTTATCCCTACCCTAACCCTAAGCCTAAGCCTAACGCTAAATCTAAACCTAATCCTAAACCTAACACTTACCCTTACCCTAACCCTAACCCTAACCCTAACACTTAACCTAACCCTAACCCTAAACCTAACCCTAACCCTAACCCTAACCCTACCCTTACCCTAACCCTAACCCTAACCCTAAACATAACCCTTACTCTTACCCTTACAATAACCCGAACCCTAACCCTAACCCTAAACCTTACCCTTACCCTAACCCTAACCCTAACCCTTACCCTAACCCTAACTGTAACTCTAACCCTAACCCTTACCCTTAACCTAACCCTAACCCTAACCCTAACCCTTTCCTTTACCCTAACACTAACCCTAACCCTAACCGTAACCCTTACCCTAACCCTAACCCTAACATTTACTCAACCCTAACCCTAACCCTAACCCTTACACTTACCCTAACCCTAACCATAAACTTAACCCCAACCCTAAACCTAACCCTAAACCTAACCCTTATCTTAACACTGACCCTAACCCCAACCCTAACCCTAACACTTACCCTTACCTTAACACTAAAAACTAACCCTAACCCTTACCCTAACACTAAGACTAACCCTAACCCTAACCCTGACACTTACCCTAATCTAACCCTAACCCTAAACCTTACCCTAACCCTAACATAACCCTTACCCTAACCCTAACCTAACCCTAACGCTAACCCCCTAAACCTAACCCTTAACCTATCCCTAACCTTAACCCTAACCCAAAACCTTACCCTTAACCAACCCTAAACCTAACTGTAACCCAAACCCTAACCAAAACCCTTAACCTAAACCTAACCCTAACCATAACCCTAACCCTTACCCTTAACCTAAACCTAAACCTAACTCTAACTTTAACCCTAACCCTAACCCCAACCCTTACCCTAGCCTAACGCTAAACCTTGCCCTAAACCTAATCCTATCCCAAACCCTATCCTTAACCTAACCCTACACTAACACTAACCCTAAACCTAACCATTACCCTTACCCTAACCAAACCCTAACCCTAACCCTAACCCATACCCTAACCTAACCCTAAACCTTTTCCTTACCCAAACCCTAACCCTAACCCTACCCTAACACTATCCCTAACCCTAACCCTTACCCTTACCCTATCCCTAACCCGAACCCTAACCCGAACCCTGACCCTAACCCTAAACCCAAACTTAACCCTACCCCTTACAATAACACTAACCCTAACACTAACCCTAACCCTTATCCTTACCCTAAACCCAACCCTAAATTGAAACCTAACCCTAAACCTAACCTTTCCGCTTACCCTAACCCTAACTCTAACCATAACCATAAACCTAACCCTAACCCTAAACCTAACCCTAACACTAACCCTAACCCTAACCCTAACCCTTATCCTTACCCTAACCCTAAGCCTAATCCTAATGCTAAATCTAAACCTAACCCTAAACCTAACCCTTACCCTTACCATAACCCTAACCCTAACCCTAAACCCTAACCCTAACCCTAACCCTTACCCTTACCCTAACCCTAACCCTAACCTTACCCTTACTCTAACCCTAACCCTAACTCTAACCCTAACCCTAACCCTTACCCTAACCCTAAGCCTAACCCTTTCTTTAATTCTAACCCTAACTTCAAACAATAACCGTAACCCTAACACTAACCCTAATCCTAAACCTTACCCTTACCCTAACTCTAACCCTAATCCTAACCCTTACCCTAACCCTAACCCTTACCCAAACCCTAACCCTAATCCTAACCTCAATCTTAACCCTAACCCTAACCCTAAACCTAACCCTTACCCTTACCCTAACACTAAGCCTAATCCTGACCCTAACCCTAACCCTAACCCTTACCCTTATCCTAACCCTAACCCTAACACTAACCCTAACCCTAACACTTACCCTTACCCCAACCCTAACCATAACCATAACCCTAACCCTTACCCTAACCCTAACTCTAACCCTAACCCTTACACTAATCCTAAACATAACAGTAAACATAACCCTAAACCTTACTCTTACCCTAACCCTAACCCTAAACCTAACCCCAATCCTAACTCTAAACCTTACCCTTACACTATACCTAACCCTAAACCTAACCCTAACCGTAACCCTAACACTAACCCTAAACCTTACCCTTAACTTAACCCTAAACCTAACCCTTACCCTTACCCTAACGCTATCCCTAACCCTAACCTTAACCCTAACTCTAACCATAACCCTTACCTTACCTTAAACCTAACCCTAACTTTAACCCTAACCCTAACCCTAACCTAACCCTTACACTAACCCTAACCCTAAACCTTACCATTAACTTAACCTTAACCCTAAACCTAAGCCTAATCCTAACCCTACCCTAACCTTATCCCTAACCCTAACCCTATCCCTAACCCTTACCTTTACTCTAACCCTAACCCTAAACCTAACAATAACCCTTACCTAAACCTAACCCTAACCCTAACCCTTACCCAAAACCAAACGTAACCCTTACACTTACCCTAACCCTAACCCTAACCTTAACCCCAACCCTAAACCTAATCCTAACCCTAACCCTAACCCTTACTCTTACCCTTACCCTAACCCTAACCCTAACCCTAACCCTTACCCTAACCCTAACTCTAAACCTAACGCTAACCCTTACCCTTACCCTCACCCTAACCCTAACCTTAAACCTAACCCTAACCCTAACTATTTTCCTTACCCAAACCC
The DNA here is from genome assembly GCF_031878675.1 of Megascapheus bottae. NCBI lineage: Eukaryota > Metazoa > Chordata > Mammalia > Rodentia > Geomyidae > Megascapheus > Megascapheus bottae. The sequence goes on from NW_028327487.1 coordinate 31,322, forward strand.
TAACTCTAACCCTACCCTAACACCAACCCTAACCCTAAACCTAAAAGTAACCCTTACCCTTACCCTAACCCTAACCCTAAGGTAACCCTAACCCTTACCCTAACCCTAACCCTAACCCTAAACCTGACCCTGACCCTAACCTTAACCCTAACCCTTACCCTAAACCTAACCCTAACACTAACCCTAACCCTTGTCCTTAACTAACCCTAAGCCTAAACCTAACACTAAATCTAAACCTAACCCTAAACCTAACCCTTACCCTTTCCCTTACCCTAACCCTAACCATAACCCTAAACCTAAACTTAACCCTTAACCTAACTCTAACCCTAACCCTAAACCTAACCCTAACCCTAACCCTAACCCATACCCTTACCCTAAAACTAACCCTAACCCTAAACATAACCCTTACTCTTACCCTTACAATAACCCGAACCGTAAACCTAACCGTAACCCTTACCCTTACCCTTACCCTAACCCTAAATCTAACCCTAACCCTAACCCTAACCCTAACCCTTTCCTTTACCCTAACACTAAACCTAACCCTAACCGTAACTCTTACCCTAACCCTAACCCTAACCCTAACCCTAACCCTAACACTTACTCAACCCTAACCCTAACCCTAACCCTTACACTTACCCTAACCCTAATCCTAAACTTAACCCCAACCCTAAACCTAACCCTAACCCTAACCCTTACCCTAACACTGACCCTAACCCTAACCCTAAACCTAACACTTACCCTTACCGTAACACTAACCCTAACCCTAACCCTTGCCGTAACACTAAGACTAAACCTAACCCTAAACCTAACACTTACCCTAATCTAACCCTAACCCTAAACCTTACCCTAACCCTAACCTAACCCTTACCCTAACCCTAAACCTAACCCTACCGCTAACCCCTAACCCTAACCCTTAACCTAACCCTAACCTTAACCCTAACCCTAACCCTTACCCTTAACCAACCCTAAACCTAACTCTAACCCTAACCCTAACCAAAACACTTAACCTAAACCTAACCCTAACCCTAACCCTAACCCTTACCCTTAACATGAACCTAAACCTAACTCTAATTTTAACCCTAACCCTAACCCCAACCCTTACCCGAACCTAACCCTAAACCTTACCCTAACCCTAAACCTATCCCTAACCCTAACCTTAACCCTAACTCTAACCCTAACCCTTACACTTATCCTAACCCTAACCCTAACCCTAACACTTACCCTTACCCTAACCACTACCCTAACCATAACCCTAAACCTTACCCTAACCATAACCCGAACCCTAACCCCAACCCTTACCCTAACCTAACCCTAACCCTTTTCCTTAACCAAACCCTAACCCTAACCCTACCATAACCCTAACCCTAACCCTAAACCTAACCCTTACCCTTACCCTAAACCGAACCCGAACTCTAACCCTAACCCTAACCTTAACCCTAACCCTAACATGAACCCTAATCCCAACCTTTACCCTAACCTAACCCTAACCTTTTTCCTTACCCAAACCCAAACAATAACCCTAACCTAACAATAACCCTAACCCTAACCCTAACCCTTACCCTTACCCTTAACCTAACCCTAACCTGAACCCTAACCCGAACCCTAACCCTAACTCTAACCCTAACCTTAACCCTAACCCTTACCCTAAGACTAACCCTAACACTAACCCTAAACCTTATCCTTACCCTAACCCTAACCCTAACCCTAAATCTAAACCTAACCCTAAACCAAACCCTTCCGCTTACCCTAACCCTAACTCTAACCATAACCCTAAACCTAACCCTAACCCTAAACCTAAGCCTAAGCCTAACCCTAACCCTAACCCATACCCTTACCCTAAACCTAACTCTAACCCTAACCATTACCCTTACCCTTACCCTTACAATATCCCGAACCCTAACCCTAACCCTAAACCTTACTCTTACCCTAACCCTAACACTAACCCTAACCCTAACTCTAACCCTAAACCTTACCCTTACCCTTACCCTTACCATAACCCTAAACCTAACCCTAACCCTAACCCTTAACATAACACTTACCCTAACCCTGACCCTAACCCTAACACTTACCCTTACCGTAACACTAACCCTAACCCTAACCCTTACCCTAACACTAACACTAACCCTAACCCTAACCCTAACACTTACCCTAATCTAACCCTAACACTAAACCTTACCCTAACCCTAACCTTACCCTTACCCTAACCCCAACCATAACCCTAACGCTAACCCAAAACCCTAATCCTTATCCTAACCCTAACCTTAACCCTAACCCTAACCCTTAGCCTTAACCAACCCTAAACTTAACTCTAACCCTAACCCTAACCAAAATCCTTAACCTAACCCTAACCCTAACCTTAACCCTTACCCTTAACCTAAACCTAAACCTAACTCTAAACTTAACCCTAACCCTAACCCCAACCCTTAACCTAACCTAACCCTAGACCTTACCCTAACCCTATCCCTAACCCTAACGTTAACCCTAACCCTAACCCTAACCCTAACCCTAAACCTTACCCTTACCCTAACCCTAACACTAAACCTAACCCTAACCCTAACCCTAAACCTAACTTAACCCTAACCCTAACCCTTGTCCTTACCCTAACGCTAACCCTAACCCTAACCCTAACCCTTACCCTTACCCTAACCGTAACCTAAATCTTTACCTAACCCTAACCCTAACCCTTACCTTAACCCTACCCCTAACCCTAACCCTAACCCTTACCCTTACCCTAACCGTAACACTAAAACTAACCCCAACCCTTATCCTAACCCTAACACTTACCCTAAACCTATCCCTAAACATAACCCTAACCCTAACCCGAACCCTAACACCTAAATCAAACCCTAACCATAAACCTTACCGTAACCCTAAACCTAACCCTAACACTTATCCTTACCCTAACCCTAACCCTTATCCTAGCCCTAACCCTAACACTAACCCTTAACCTAACCCTAACACTAACCCTAATCCCTAACCCTAACCCTTACCCTAACCCTAACCCTAACCCTTACCCTTACCCTAACCATAACCGTAACTATAACCCTAACCATAACCCTTACCCTTACCCAAACCCAAACCTTAACCCTCACCCTTACCCTAACCCTTACCCTAACCCTAACCCTAAACCTTACCGTAACCCTTACCTTAACCCTAACCTCAACCTTAATCCAGAGCCTAACCCTAAACCCTTACCCTTACCCTTACCATAACCCTCACCCTAACTCTAACCCTAACACTTACCCTAACCCTAACCCTAACCCTTACACTTACCCTTACCCTAAGCCTAACCCTAACCTTAACCCCAACCCTAATCCTAACCCTAACCCTAACCCTAACCCTAACTCTAACCCAAACCCTAACCCTAACCCTTACGCTAACCCTAACCCTAACCCTTCCTCTAACTGTAACCCTAACCTCAAACATAAACCTAACCCTAACCCTAACCCTTACCCTAACCCTAACCCTAACCCTTCCTCTAACTGTAACCCTAACCTCAAACATAAACCTAACCCTAACCCAAACCCTAACCCTAACCCTTACCCTAACTCTAACCCTAATCCTAACCCTTACCCTAACCCAAACCCTAATCCTAACCTCAATCATAAACCTAACCCTAAACTTAACCCTTACACTTACCCTAACACTAAGCCTAATCCTGATCCTAACCCTAACTCTAACCCTAACCCTTACCCTAATCCGAAACTTAACAGTAAACCGAACCCTAAACCTTACACTTACCCTAACCCTAACCCTAAACCTAATCCCAATCCTAACTCTAAACCTTACCCTTACACTAAACCTAACCCTAATCCTAACCCTAACCATAACCCTAACCCTAACCCTAACCATTACCCTTACCTTAAACCTAACCCTGACCCTTACCCTTACCCTAACGCTAACCCTAACCCTAACCTTAACCCTAACTCTAACCATAACCCTTACCTTATCTTAAACCTAACCCTAACTCTAACCCTAACCCTAACCCTAACCTAACCCTTACACTAACCCTAACCGTAACCCTTACCCTTACCCTAACCCTAACCCTAAACCTAACCCTAATCCTAACCCTACCCTAACCTTATCCCTAACCCTAACCCTTATCCTTACTCTAACCCTAACCTTAAACCTAACACTAAACTTAACCCTAACCCTAACCTTAACCCCAACCCTAAACCTAATCCTAACCCTAACCCTTACCCTTACCCTAACCCTAAACCTAAACCTAACCCTTACCCTAACCCTAACTCTAAACCTAACGCTAACCCTTACCCTTACCCTCACCCTAACCCTAACCTTAAACCTTACCCTGACCCTAACTCTTTTCCTTACCCAAACCCTAACCCTAACCCTACCCTAACCCTAACCCTAACCCTAAAACTAAACCTAACCCTTACCCTTACCCTAACCCTAACCCTAATCCTAAACCTAACCCTTACCCTTACCCTAACCCTAACCCTAACCCTAACCCTAACCATGACCCTAACCTTAACCCTAACCCTTACCCTAACCCTAACCCTAACACTAACCATAACCCTTATCCTTACCCTAATCCTAAGCCTAACCCTAACCCTAAATCTAAACCTAACCCTAAACCTAACCATTACCCTTACCATAACCCTAACCCTTCCCCTAAACCTAACCCTAACCCTAACCCTAAACCTAACCCTAACCCTTAACCTAACCCTAACCCTAACCCTAATCCTAACCCTAACCCTAACACTAACCCATACCCTTACCCTAAACCTAACCCTAACCCTAACCATAACCCTTACTCTTACCCTTACATTAACGCGAACCCTAATTCTACCCCTAAACCTTACCCTTGCCCTAACCCTAACACTAACCCTTACCCTAACCCTAACTCTAACCCTAATCCTTACCCTTACCCTTACCCTAACCCTAAACCTAACCCTAACACTAACCCTAACACTTTCCTTTATGCTAACATAACCCTAACCCTAACCCTCACCCTTAACATAACCCTAACCCTAAATTAACCCCAACCCTAAACCTAACCCTAACGCTAACCCTTAACCTAACACTTACCTTAACCCTAACCCTTACCCTAAACCTAACCCTAAACCTAACCATAACCCTTACTCTTACCCTTACAGTAACGCGAACACTAATCCTAACCCTAAACCTTAACCTTACCCTAACCCTAACACTAACCCTTACCCTAACCCTAACTCTAACTCTAACCCTAATCCTTACCCTTAGCCTTATCCTAAACCTAAACCTAACCCTAACCCTAACCCTAAAACTAACCCTTTCCTTTACCCTAACATAACCCTAACCCTAACCCTTACCCTAACACTTACCCTAACCCTAACCCTAACCCTAAAACTAACCCTTATCGTAACACTAAACCTAACCCTAACCCTTACCCTAACACTAACACTAACCCTAACCCTAACCCTAACACTTACCCTAATCTAACCCTAACCCTAACCCTAACCCATACCCTTACCCTAAACCTAACCCTAACCCTAACCATAACCCTTACTCTTACCCTTACAGTAACACGAACACGAACCCTAAACCTAAACCTTAACCTTACCCTAACCCTAACTATAACTCTAACCCTAATCCTTACCCTTACCCTTACCCTAAACCTAAACCTAACTCTAACCCTAACCCTAAACCTAACCCTTTCCTTTACCCTAACATAACCCTAACCCTAACCCTTACCCTAACACTTACCCTAAGCCTAACCCTAACCCTAACACTTACCCTAATCTAACCCTAACCCTAAACCTTACCCTAACCCTAACCTAACCCTTACCCTAAACCTCACCCTGACCCTTACGCTAACCCATAACATTAACCCTTAACCTAACCCTAACCCTAACCCTAACCCTTAACCTTAACCAAACCTAAACCTAATTCTAACCCTAACCCTAACCAAAACCGTTAACCTAACCCTAACCCTAACCCTAACCCTTACCCTTAACCTAAACCTAAACCTAACTCTAACTTTAACCCTAACCCTAACCCCAGCCCTTACCCTACCCTAACCCTAAACCTTACCCTAACCCTAACCCTATCCCTAACCCTAACCTTAACCTAACCCTAACCCTAACCCTTACACTTATCCTAACCCTAACCCTAACCCTAACACTTACCCTTACCCTAACCCCTACCCTAAACCTAACCCTAACCCTAACCCTAACCCTTACACTAACTCTAACCCTAACCCTAACCCTAACCCTTACCCTAAACCTAAATCTAACGATAACCCTAACCCTAACCCTTTCCCTTACTCTAAACCTAATCCAACCCTAACCCTAAAACTTACTCTTATACTAAACCTAACCCTAACCCTTAACCTAAACCTAACCCTAACCCTAACCCTTACCCTTATCCTAACCCTAACCCTAACACTAACCCTAACACTTACCCTTACCCTAACCCTAACCCTAACCATAACCATAACCATAACCCTTACCCTAACCCTAACTCTAACATTAACCATTACCCTAATCCTAAACCTAACAGTAAACCTAACCCTACACCTTACTCTTACCCTAACCCTAACCCTAAACCTAACCCCAATCCTAACTCTAAACCTTAGCCTTACACTAACCCTAACCCTAACCCTAAACCTAACCATAACCCTAACTCTAACCCTAACACTTACCCTTACATTAAACCTAACCCTAGCTCTAACCCTAATCCTAACCCTAACCTAAACCTTACCCTAACCCTAAACCTAACCCTTACCCTAGCCCTAACCCTATACCTAACCTTAACCCTAACCCTAACCCTGTCCCAAAACCTTACACTTACCCTAACCCTAACCCTAAACCTAACCCTAATCCTAACCCTTACCATATCCTTAACCCTAACCCTAACCCTATCCCTAACCCTTACCCTTACTCTAACCCTAACCCTAAACCTAACACTAACCCTAACACTAACCCTAACCGTAACCCTTACCCAAAACCTAACTGTAACCCTTACACTTAACCTAAACCTAACCCTAAACTTAACCCCAACCCTAAACCTAATCCTAACCCTAAACCTTACCCTTACCCTTACCCTAACCCTAACGCTAAGCCTAACCCTTACCCTAACCCTAACTCTAAACCTAACCCTAACCCTTACCCTTACCCTCACCCTAACCCTAACCTTAACCCTAACCCTAACCCTAACTCTTTTCCTTACCCAAACCCTAACCCTAACCCTACCCTAACCCTAACCCTAACCCTAAACCTAAACCTAACCCTTACCCTTACCCTAAATCTAACCCTAAACCTAACCCTAACCCTTACCCTAAGCCTAACCCAAAACCTAACCCTAACCCTAATCCTAACCTTAACCCTAACCCTTACCCTAACCCTACGCCTAACACTAACCCTAACCCTTATCCTTACCCTAACCCTAACCCTAACCCTAAATCTAAACCTAACCCTAAACCTAACCCTTATGCTTACCCTAACCCTAACCCTATACCATACCCTTACCCTAAACCTAACCCTAACCCTAACCATAAACTTTACCCTTACCCTTACAATAACTCGAACCCTAAACCTAACCCTAAACCTTAGTCTTACCCTAACCCTAACACTAACCCTTACCCTAACCCTAACTCTAACCCTAACCCTTACCCTGACCCTTACCATAACCCTAAACCTAACCCTTACCCTAACCCTAAACCTATACCTAACCTTAACCCTAACCCTAACCCTAACCCAAAACCTTACACTTACCCTAAACCTAACCCTAAACCTAACCCTAATCCTAACCCTAACCCTAACCTTAACCCTAACCCTAACCCTATCCCTAACCCTTACCCTTACTCTAACCCTAACCCTAAACCTAACACTAACCCTAACCCTAACCCTAACCGTAACCCTTACCCAAAACCTAACTGTAACCCTTACACTTAACCAAACCCTAACCCCAAACTTAACCCCAACCCTAAACCTAATCCTAACCCTAAACCTTACCCTTACCCTAACCCTAACGCTAAGCCTAACCCTTACCCTAACCCTAACTCTAAACCTAACCCTAAACCTTACCCTTACCCTAACCCTAACGCTAAGCCTAACCCTTACCCTAACCCTAACCCTTACCCAAACCCTAACCCTAATCCTAACCTCAATCTTAACCCTAACCCTAACACTAAACCTAACCCTTACACTTACCCTAACACTAAGCCTAATCCTGACCCTAACCCTAACCCTAACCCTTACCCTTATCCTAACCCTAACCCTAACAATAACCCTAACCCTAACACTTATCCTTACCCCAACCCTAACCATAACCATAACCCTAACCCTTACCCTAACCCTAACTCTAACCCTAACCCTTACACTAATCCTAAACATAACAGTAAACATAACCCTAAACCTTACTCTTACCCTAACCCTAACCCTAAACCTAACCCCAATCCTAACTCTAAACCTTACCCTTACACTATACCTAACCCTAAACCTAACCCTAACCGTAACCCTAACACTAACCCTAAACCTTACCCTTAACTTAACCCTAAACCTAACCCTTACCCTTACCCTAACGCTATCCCTAACCCTAACCTTAACCCTAACTCTAACCATAACCCTTACCTTACCTTAAACCTAACCCTAACTTTAACCCTAACCCTAACCCTAACCTAACCCTTACACTAACCCTAACCCTAAACCTTACCATTAACTTAACCTTAACCCTAAACCTAAGCCTAATCCTAACCCTACCCTAACCTTATCCCTAACCCTAACCCTATCCCTAACCCTTACCTTTACTCTAACCCTAACCCTAAACCTAACAATAACCCTTACCTAAACCTAACCCTAACCCTAACCCTTACCCAAAATCAAACGTAACCCTTACACTTACCCTAACCCTAACCCTAACCTTAACCCCAACCCTAAACCTAATCCTAACCCTAACCCTAACCCTTACTCTTACCCTTACCCTAACCCTAACCCTAACCCTTACCCTAACCCTAACTCTAAACCTAACGCTAACCCTTACCCTTACCCTCACCCTAACCCTAACCTTAAACCTAACCCTAACCCTAACTATTTTCCTTACCCAAACCCTAACTCTAACCCTACCCTAACACTAACCCTAACCCTAAACCTAAAATAACCCTTACCCTTACCCTAACCCTAACCCTAAGGTAACCCTAACCCTTACCCTAACCCTAACCCTAACCCTAACCCTGACCCTGACCCTAACCTTAACCCTAACCCTTACCCTAAACCTAACCCTAACACTAACCCTAACCCTTGTCCTTAACTAACCCTAAGCCTAAACCTAACGCTAAATCTAAACCTAACCCTAAACCTAAACCTTACCCTTTCCCTTACCCTAACCCTAACCATAACCCTAAACCTAACCTTAACCCTTAACCTAACTCTAACCCTAACCCTAAACCTAACCCTAACCCTAACCCATACCCTTACCCTAAAACTAACCCTAACCCTAAACATAACCCTTACTCTTACCCTTACAATAACCCGAACCCGAAACCTAACCGTAACCCTTACCCTTACCCTTACCCTAACCCTAAATCTAACCCTAACCCTAACCCTAACCCTAACCCTTTCCTTTACCCTAACACTAAACCTAACCCTAACCGTAACTCTTACCCTAACCCTAACCCTAACCCTAACACTTACTCAACCCTAACCCTAACCCTAACCCTTACACTTACCCTAACCCTAATCCTAAACTTAACCCCAACCCTAAACCTAACCCTAACCCTAACCCTTACCCTAACACTGACCCTAACCCTAACCCTAAACCTAACACTTACCCTTACCGTAACACTAACCCTAACCCTAACCCTTGCCGTAACACTAAGACTAAACCTAACCCTAAACCTAACACTTACCCTAATCTAACCCTAACCCTAAACCTTACCCTAACCCTAACCTAACCCTTACCCTAACCCTAAACCTAACCCTACCGCTAACCCCTAACCCTAACCCTTAACCTAACCCTAACCTTAACCCTAACCCTAACCCTTACCCTTAACCAACCCTAAACCTAACTCTAACCCTAACCCTAACCAAAAACACTTAACCTAAACCTAACCCTAACCCTAACCCTAACCCTTACCCTTAACATGAACCTAAACCTAACTCTAATTTTAACCCTAACCCTAACCCCAACCCTTACCCGAACCTAACCCTAAACCTTACCCTAACCCTAAACCTATCCCTAACCCTAACCTTAACCCTAACTCTAACCCTAACCCTTACACTTATCCTAACCCTAACCCTAACCCTAACACTTACCCTTACCCTAACCACTACCCTAACCATAACCCTAAACCTTACCCTAACCATAACCCGAACCCTAACCCCAACCCTTACCCTAACCTAACCCTAACCCTTTTCCTTAACCAAACCCTAACCCTAACCCTACCATAACCCTAACCCTAACCCTAAACCTAACCCTTACCCTTACCCTAAACCGAACCCGAACCCTAACCCTAACCCTAACCTTAACCCTAACCCTAACATGAACCCTAATCCCAACCTTTACCCTAACCTAACCCTAACCTTTTTCCTTACCCAAACCCAAACAATAACCCTAACCTAACAATAACCCTAACCCTAACCCTAACCCTTACCCTTACCCTTAACCTAACCCTAACCTGAACCCTAACCCGAACCCTAACCCTAACTCTAACCCTAACCTTAACCCTAACCCTTACCCTAAGACTAACCCTAACACTAACCCTAAACCTTATCCTTACCCTAACCCTAACCCTAACCCTAAATCTAAACCTAACCCTAAACCAAACCCTTCCGCTTACCCTAACCCTAACTCTAACCATAACCCTAAACCTAACCCTAACCCTAAACCTAAGCCTAAGCCTAACCCTAACCCTAACCCATACCCTTACCCTAAACCTAACTCTAACCCTAACCATTACCCTTACCCTTACCCTTACAATATCCCGAACCCTAACCCTAACCCTAAACCTTACTCTTACCCTAACCCTAACACTAACCCTAACCCTAACTCTAACCCTAACCCTTACCCTTACCCTTACCCTTACCATAACCCTAAACCTAACCCTAACCCTAACCCTTAACATAACACTTACCCTAACCCTGACCCTAACCCTAACACTTACCCTTACCGTAACACTAACCCTAACCCTAACCCTTACCCTAACACTAACACTAACCCTAACCCTAACCCTAACACTTACCCTAATCTAACCCTAACACTAAACCTTACCCTAACCCTAACCTTACCCTTACCCTAACCCCAACCATAACCCTAACGCTAACCCAAAACCCTAATCCTTATCCTAACCCTAACCTTAACCCTAACCCTAACCCTTAGCCTTAACCAACCCTAAACCTAACTCTAACCCTAACCCTAACCAAAATCCTTAACCTAACCCTAACCCTAACCTTAACCCTTACCCTTAACCTAAACCTAAACCTAACTCTAAACTTAACCCTAACCCTAACCCCAACCCTTAACCTAACCTAACCCTAGACCTTACCCTAACCCTATCCCTAACCCTAACGTTAACCCTAACCCTAACCCTAACCCTAAACCTTACCCTTACCCTAACCCTAACACTAAACCTAACCCTAACCCTAACCCTAAACCTAACTTAACCCTAACCCTAACCCTTGTCCTTACCCTAACGCTAACCCTAACCCTAACCCTAACCCTAACCCTAACCCTTACCCTTACCCTAACCGTAACCTAAATCTTAACCTAACACTAACCCTAACCCTTACCTTAACCCTACCCCTAACCCTAACCCTAACCCTTACCCTTACCCTAACCGTAACACTAAAACTAACCCTAACCCTAATCCTAACCCTAACACTTACCCTAAACCTATCCCTAAACATAACCCTAACCCTAACCCGAACCCTAACACCTAAATCAAACCCTAACCATAAACCTTACCCTAACCCTAACCCTAACCCTAGCACTTATCCTTACCCTAACCCTAACCCTTATCCTAGCCCTAACCCTAACACTAACCCTTAACCTAACCCTAACACTAACCCTAATCCCTAACCCTAACCCTTACCCTAACCCTAACCCTAACCCTTACACTTACCCTAACCATAACCCTAACTATAACCCTAACCATAACCCTTACCCTTACCCAAACCCAAACCCTAACCCTCACCCTTACCTTAACCCTTACCCTAACCCTAACCCTAAACCTTACCGTAACCCTTACCTTAACCCTAACCTCAACCTTAACCCAGAGCCTAACCCTAAACCCTTACCCTTACCCTTACCATAACCCTCACCCTAACTCTAACCCTAACACTTACCCTAAACCTAACCCTAACCCTTACACTTACCCTTACCCTAAGCCTAACCCTAACCTTAACCCCAACCCTAATCCTAACCCTAACCCTAACCCTAACTCTAACCCAAACCCTAACCCTAACCCTTACCCTAACCCTAACCCTAACCCTTCCTCTAACTGTAACCCTAAACTCAAACATAAACCTAACCCTAACCCTAACCCTAACCCTAACCCTTACCCTAACTCTAACCCTAATCCTAACCCTTACCCTAACCCTAACCCTAATCCTAACCTCAATCTTAAACCTAACCCTAAACGTAACCCTTACCCTTACCCTAACATGATCCTAACCCTAACTCTAACCCTAACCCTTACCCTAATCCAAAACTTAACAGTAAACCTAACCCTAAACCTTACACTTACCCTAACCCTAACCCTAAACCTAATCCCAATCCTAACTCTAAACCTTACCCTTACACTAAACCTAACCCTAATCCTAACCCTAACCATAACCCTAACCCTAACCCTAACCATTACCCTTACCTTAAACCTAACCCTGACCCTTACCCTTACCCTAACGCTAACCCTAACCCTAACCTTAACCCTAACTCTAACCATAACCCTTACCTTATCTTAAACCTAACCCTAACTCTAACCCTAACCCTAACCCTAACCTAACCCTTACGCTAACCCTAACCCTAACCCTTACCCTTACCCTAACCCTAACCCTAAACCTAACCCTAATCCTAACCCTACCCTAACCTTATCCCTAACCCTAACCCTTATCCTTACTCTAACCCTAACCTTAAACCTAACACTAACCTTAACCCTAACCCTAACCTTAACCCCAACCCTAAACCTAATCCTAACCCTAACCCTTACCCTTACCCTAACCCTAAACCTAAACCTAACCCTTACCCTAACCCTAAATCTAAACCTAACGCTAACCCTTACCCTTACCCTCACCCTAACCCTAACCTTAAACCTTACCCTGACCCTAACTCTTTCCTTACCCAAACCCTAACCCTAACCCTACCCTAACCCTAACCCTAACCCTAACCCTAAAACTAAACCTAACCCTTACCCTTACCCTAACCCTAACCCTAATCCTAAACCTAACCCTTACCCTTACCCTAACCCTAACCCTAACCCTAACCCTAACCCTAACCCTAACCATGACCCTAACCTTAACCCTAACCCTTACCCTAACCCTAACCCTAACACTAACCATAACCCTTATCCTTACCCTAATCCTAAGCCTAACCCTAACCCTAAATCTAAACCTAACCCTAAACCTAACCATTACCCTTACCATAACCCTAACCCTTACTCTAAACCTAACCCTAACCCTAACCCTAAACCTAACCCTAACCCTTAACCTAACCCTAACCCTAACCCTAATCCTAACCCTAACCCTAACACTAACCCATACCCTTACCCTAAACCTAACCCTAACCCTAACCATAACCCTTACTCTTACCCTTACATTAACGCGAACCCTAATTCTACCCCTAAACCTTACCCTTGCCCTAACCCTAACACTAACCCTTACCCTAACCCTAACCCTAACTCTAACCCTAATCCTTACCCTTACCCTTACCCTAACCCTAAACCTAACCCTAACCCTAACCCTAACCCTTTCCTTTATGCTAACATAACCCTAACCCTAACCCTCACCCTTAACATAACCCTAACCCTAAACTTAACCCCAACCTAACCTAACCCTAACGCTAACTCTTAACCTAACACTTACCCTAACCCTAACCCTTACCCTAACCTAACCTAACCTAAACCTAACCACAACCCTTACTCTTACCCTTACAGTAACGCGAACACTAATCCTAACCCTAAACCTTAACCTTACCCTAACCCTAACACTAACCCTTACCCTAACCCTAACTCTAACTCTAACCCTAATCCTTACCCTTAGCCTTATCCTAAACCTAAACCTAACCCTAACCCTAACCCTAAAACTAACCCTTTCCTTTACCCTAACATAACCCTAACCCTAACCCTTACCCTTACCCTAACCCTAACCCTAAACTTAACCCCAACCCTAAACCTAACCCTAACCCTAACCCTTACCCTAACACTTACCCTAACCCTAACCCTAACCCTAAACTAACCCTTATCGTAACACTAAACCTAACCCTAACCCTTACCCTAACACTAACACTAACCCTAACCCTAACCCTAACACTTACCCTAATCTAACCCTAACCCTAACCCTAACCCATACCCTTACCCTAAACCTAACCTTAACCCTAACCATAACCCTTACTCTTACCCTTACAGTAACACGAACACGAACCCTAAACCTAAACCTTAACCTTACCCTAACCCTAACTCTAACTCTAACCCTAATCCTTACCCTTACCCTTACCCTAAACCTAAACCTAACTCTAACCCTAACCCTAAACCTAACCCTTTCCTTTACCCTAACATAACCCTAACCCTAACCCTTACCCTAACACTTACCCTAAGCCTCACCCTAACCCTAACACTTACCCTAATCTAACCCTAACCCTAAACCTTACCCTAACCCTAACCTAACCCTTACCCTAAACCTCACCATGACCCTTACGCTAACCATAACATTAACCCTTAACCTAACCCTAACCCTAACCCTAACCCTTAACCTTAACCAAACCTAAACCTAACTCTAACCCTAACCCTAACCAAAACCGTTAACCTAATCCTAAACCTAACCCTAACCCTAACCCTTACCCTTAACCTAAACCTAAACCTAACTCTAACTTTAACCCTAACCCTAACCCCAGCCCTTACCCTACCCTAACCCTAAACCTTACCCTAACCCTAACCCTATCCCTAACCCTAAACTTAACCTAACCCTAACCCTAACCCTAACCCTTACACTTATCCTAACCCTAACCCTAACCCTAACACTTACCCTTACCCTAACCCCTACCCTAAACCTAACCCTAACCCTAACCCTAACCCTTACCCTAACTCTAACCCTAACCCTAACCCTAACCCTTACCCTTACCCTAAACCTAAATCTAACGATAACCCTAACCCTAACCCTTTCCATTACTCTAAACCTAATCCAACCCTAACCCTAAAACTTACTCTTATACTAAACCTAACCCTAACCCTTAACCTAAACCTAACCCTAACCCTAACCCTTACCCTTATCCTAACCCTAACCCTAACACTAACCCTAACACTTACCCTTACCCTAACCCTAACCCTAACCATAACCATAACCATAACCCTTACCCTAACCCTAACTCTAACATTAACCATTACCCTAATCCTAAACCTAACAGTAAACCTAACCCTACACCTTACTCTTACCCTAACCCTAACCCTAAACCTAACCCCAATCCTAACTCTAAACCTTAGCCTTACACTAACCCTAACCCTAACCCTAAACCTAACCATAACCCTAACTCTAACCCTAACACTTTCCCTTACCTTAAACCTAACCCTAGCTCTAACCCTAATCCTAACCCTAACCTAAACCTTACCCTAACCCTAAACCTAACCCTTACCCTAGCCCTAACCCTATACCTAACCTTAACCCTAACCCTAACCCTGTCCCAAAACCTTACACTTACCCTAACCCTAACCCTAAACCTAACCCTAATCCTAACCCTTACTCTATCCTTAACCCTAACCCTAACCCTATCCCTAACCCTTACCCTTACTCTAACCCTAACCCTAAACCTAACACTAACCCTAACACTAACCCTAACCGTAACCCTTACCCAAAACCTAACTGTAACCCTTACACTTAACCTAAACCTAACCCTAAACTTAACCCCAACCCTAAACCTAATCCTAACCCTAAACCTTACCCTTACCCTTACCCTAACCCTAACGCTAAGCCTAACCCTTACCCTAACCCTAACTCTAAACCTAACCCTAACCCTTACCCTTACCCTCACCCTAACCCTAACCTTAACCCTAACCTTAACCCTAACTCTTTTCCTTACCCAAACCCTAACCCTAACCCTACCCTAACCCTAACCCTAACCCTAAACCTAAACCTAACCCTTACCCTTACCCTAAATCTAACCCTAAACCTAACCCTAACCCTTACCCTAAGCCTAACCCGAAGCCTAACCCTAACCCTAATCCTAACCTTAACCCTAACCCTTACCCTAACCCTACGCCTAACACTAACACTAACCCTTATCCTTACCCTATCCCTAACCCTAAACCTAAATCTAAACCTAACCCTAAACCTAACCCTTATGCTTACCCTAACCCTAACCCTATACCATACCCTTACCCTAAACCTAACCCTAACCCTAACCATAAACTTTACCCTTACCCTTACAATAACCCGAACCCTAAACCTAACCCTAAACCTTAGTCTTACCCTAACCCTAACACTAACCCTTACCCTAACCCTAACCCTAACTCTAACCCTAACCCTTACCCTGACCCTTACCATAACCCTAAACCTAACCCTTACCCTAACCCTAAACCTATACCTAACCTTAACCCTAACCCTAACCCTAACCCAAAACCTTACACTTACCCTAAACCTAACCCTAAACCTAACCCTAATCCTAACCCTAACCCTAACCTTAACCCTAAACCTAACCCTATCCCTAACCCTTACCCTTACTCTAACCCTAACCCTAAACCTAACACTAACCCTAACACTACCCTAACCGTAACCCTTACCCAAAACCTAACTGTAACCCTTACACTTAACCAAACCCTAACCCTAAACTTAACCCCAACCCAAAACCTAATCCTAACCCTAAACCTTACCCTTACCCTAACCCTAACGCTAAGCCTAACCCTTACCCTAACCCTAACTCTAAACCTAACCCTAACCCTTATCCTTACCCTCACCCTAACCCTAACCTTAACCCTAACCCTAACCCTAACTCTTTTCCTTACCCAAACCCTAACCCTAACCCTACCCTAACCCTAACCCTAACCCTAAACCTAAACCTAACCCTTACCCGTACCCTAAACCTAACCCTAACCCTTACCCTAACCCTAACCCGAACCCTAACCCTAACCCTAATCCTAAGCTTAACCCTAACCCTTACCCTAACCCTAAGCCTAACACTAACCCTAACCCTTATTCTTACCCTAACCCTAACCCTAACCCTAAATCTAAACCTAACCCTAAACCTAACCCTTACGCTTACCCTAACCCTAACCCTAACCATAACCCTAAACCTAACCCTAACCCTAAACCTAACGCTAACCCTAACCCTAAACCTAACCCATACCCTTACCCTAAACCTAACCCTAACCCTAACCATAAACCTTATCCTTACCCTTACAATAACCCGAACCCTAAACCTAACCCTAAACCTTAGTCTTACCCTAACCCTAACACTAACCCTTACCCTAACCCTAACACTAACTCTAACCCTAACCCTTACCCTGACCCTTACCATAACCCTAAACCTAACCCTAACCCTAACCCTTACCATAACATTTACCGTAACCCTAATCCTAATCCTAACCCTAACACTTACCCTTACCGTAACCCTAACCCTAACCCTAACCCTTACCCTAACACTAACAATAAACCTAACCCTAACCCTAACACTTACCCTAATCTAACCCTAACCCTAAACCTTACCCTAACCCTAACCTAACCCTTACCCTAACCCCAACCATAACCCTAACGCTAACACATAACCCTAACCATTAACCTAACCCTAACCCTAACCCTAAACCTAACCCTTACCCTTAACCAACCCTAAACCTAACTCTAACCCTAACCCTAACTAAAACCCTTAACCTAACCCTAACCCTAACCCTAACCCTTACACTTAACCTATACCTAAACCTAACTCTAACCTTAACCCTAACCCTAACCCCAACCCTTAACTTATCCTAACCCTAAAACTTACCCTAACCCTATCCCTAACACTAACCTTAACCCTAACCCTAACCGTAACCCTAAACCTTACCCTTATCCTAACCCTAACACTAAACCTAACCCTAACCCTAACCCTAAACCTAACCCCAATCCTAACTCTAAACCTTACCCTTACACTAAATCTAACCCTAACCCTAAACCTAACCATAACCCTAACACTAACCCTAACCCTTACCCTTACCTTAAACCTAACCCTAACTCTAACCTTAACCCTAACCCTAACCTAAACCTTACCCTAACCCTAAACCTAACCCTTACCCTAACCCTAAACCTATACCTAACCTTAACCCTAACCCTAACCCTAACCCAAAACCTTACACTTACCCTAAAACTAACCCTAAACCTAAACCTAATCCTAACCCTAACCCTAAACTTAACCCTAACCCTAACCCTATCCCTAACCCTTACCCTTACTCTAACCCTAACCCTAAACCTAACACTAACCCTAACCCTAACCCTAACCCTAACCGTAACCCTTACCCAAAACCTAACTGTAACCCTTACACTTACCCTAACCCTAAACTTAACCCCAACCC